>NC_138741.1:10205679-10500679 GCF_965113295.1 Leuciscus leuciscus
AGCCATATCAGCCTAGAAAATCGCAACTTTACATTTTCCGTCGGTCTTAGTACACGATGTAACTACAGAAGAGTCAAGTTTTAAATAGGAAAAATATTGAAACTCTTTGGTCATTTTTTTGAGAGAGATGCTAATGGTCCTGTCCGATTCAATGATCTATGCTAAGCTATGCTAAAAGTGGTACCGTTAGACCCGGAGTTCGGCTGAATGGATTCGAAAACGATAAAACTGAACTGTTTAACTCTGGGGGAGTTGTAAAATGAGCCTATTTCCAAAAAAAGTGGAGTATCCCTTTAAGTACATAAGTACATAGTGTATAAGTGCATACTGTAGTGTATAGTGAATTATTTGGGACACAACTATAGTGATCATTCTAAAAAAAATTGCTAATTTTTCATACAGGATGGCTTTGCACCGCCGGAAGATGATGAAATAGACGAGCAGGCCCACTTGGACCAGGACGAATACTGAGCATCCTTTTTTTCCCCACATCGTCGTGATCCTTCAACATTTCCTCTTCCCACCACTTTGAATGACTCCCCCCTCTCGCACGCTGTTAATATCCCCCTCGGTTTCCTACAAATGTATATATATACTCTTATCTGTTTGTCCTCTGACGCTGGTTTATGCACTACATACGTATCAACAAACACTCTTCGTCCTCACCCCCATCCAGACTGTAGCACCAATAACGACACGTCCTAGCCGTCTCAGCATGTTTTACATATCGACATAGAGAATGAAGAAAATAAAAGGCATCATAGATTGTCAGTAGCACAACGGACTGAAAAAAAGTGTAAATATTGTGTCAGGAAAAATGTTTTTAAAGAAAAAAAGAAAATGAAGAAAATTGTCACCTGGAATGCAGTTATTCATTGTGAGATTTTCTTTGAGGTCTGTTTTGGGTCCTTATAGTATGAAATGATCAGCATCACGCCATCCATCTGTGTCTCCAGCTTCAGTCTGCCTCTCTCACTGACTGTACACTTTTAAAGAGATGCTTCACTCAGAAATGACAATTCTGTTATCATTTACTCACTCTCATGTCGTTTCAAACCTTTATGACTTTCTTCCATGGAATAAAAAGTTCTATTCAATGTAGACTGAAGCTTCCAAGCTTAAAACACAAATGTACCATACAAGTGGTCCATATCATTCATACACTATATTCCCAGTCTTCTTAAAGCTTCTTCCAAGCGTCAAATACACCTGTGACTGGATAATTGAGTCAATGATCAGTCAGATTCATTCAGACTTTTTTCAAACAGATCTAACTGATTCATTAAAAAGAATGATTAATTCAAGAATCAAAATGACATTCTCCAACAAGGACAGCTAGAGTAGTTGTCAATATTTTCTCTGAATAAGAATGCTTCAGAAGACTTGTAATGGAGTGCAAAATTCATATGAACAATTTTTCTTGCAACTGCAAACGACATGAAAGTGAGTAAAAATGACAGCATTTCATTTTTAAGTTAACTATTCCTTCAATAACTAAAACAAAAAGCAGACACCACCATCAGGAAGGATCCCAGTAATATCAAACTCATGAATCTTTTACAGTATATCTGCCAAGATATTGACGTCAAGTTTGTCAGTGACGTGAATAAATACTGAGCTGTAGAGAGGACTTTATGCTTTTAAATATGGATGGGCCAGTGACAGGGTAAATAAAAGGGAAAAAAGACATTAAAATGTGTCAACAAGGCTTTAAAATGTGTGAGACAACAACTTATGGCACAGGTTGTTTTGCTTGTACCCAGGGAGCATGTGAATGTTATACATTGACAACTGAGTGATTGTTTAAAAATCATATTCCAAGAGTATGGAAAGTGGTATTACCGTCATATTCAACTAGTGTTCATGACACCATTGAGCATGAGGGACAGTAATTATTGTTACTGTGTGTGTACATTTTATTTTAGTGGCAATCAAACACGTGATACTACTGATCAGATGATGTCATGTCGAATTGAACTGACGTTTGCTGCTAGTGTTGCTGCATTTATGTGTTTTGTTTTGTATTTATTTTGCTCAGCTATTGAATAGCATAGGGCTGTGCATTCTTAACTGTAAAACATAGCAGATTTGTAAAAGGCCCTGATTAAATTAAACAGAGATGCTAGATTCCACAGTCATTGGTTTGAATCTGCTTCTCTCTGTGTAGAGAACCGGACTCATCTTGTATTGTCTCTGTATAGCCATAATAGTGTTTGCTTAAATTGTTTTGAGTAAATAAACTTTCATGAGAACAGTTTTGTCCATGCATTTCATAAAACTGAATATAAAAGGGTAAGTAAAATGTTATGGTATACAAAAATGTGCTTAATTTCTTTTGAATAATGTCAATGCAAACAATATGCAAAATATAGTTGTTGCTGTTTTGTTTTGGAGTGAAATATGATCTGGACAAAGTAAATAGGGTCAATTTTGATTTCATGACGACTTTAAAAAATAGGAAAGCTGTAAAATTTTAATATTTGTGAACATTTGAATGTTTTTATCCTCCTGGGACCCAAGAATAGACTTTTGTCCACTGTAGTGGACATTATATTTTAGTGAATTTCTCTGACATCATACATGTCACATGACACAACCTGGGTGTCCTGTAAAGAGCACATTCAGGGCTTTTCAGAGATACCAAATGTTTGGAGGTTTCACCATGAAAACAACTTCTCCTTGGTCTTTAAAAATGTCTGACATTAATTTAGTGATCAAATGTAGCATTCTTATGGAAATATGATAATATATTGTAATTATAATTTAAATTGGACTACTTTTCAAATTGTATTTCATAAAACAACATCTCAGGAAAATGTTATGGGGTTTCAAATAAAAAAAATACTTTCTGTTACAGAACAGGGCATTGATTTCAAACGTGTCCACTGTAAAGGACATCAGGACTTAAATCATGTTTATCAGGCATTTTAGGAGACACAACAAGTGAATATGGAAATAAATTATACATCAATATTCCTATGAAATATTAGATATTATTATTAAAATGTTGCCAATTATTACTCCAATTATTACACTTCTTTTTTCATTAAATGTTGCTCCAAGAACACTTTAATGTGCAAATTAGATACAGTGTATAGATACATTGCATTGAATGGGAATATTAATTTACGGCCATTTTACCCACATATTGCATAAAGTAAAATGGTGTATCAATTCATTCCGTTATTTCTTTCATAACATAGTTGAGAATAATCTTTATATAAATTTTGGTTGAAAAAATCCTGAAACCCCAAAATGTATTGGTGATTGAAAAAAAAATCCCATTGTTTTTGCCTATACATATAATTTCTTGTCATTTTATTTTTTAAACAACTTAGTCCTGGCGTCCACTACAGAGGACATAGCATAACATATGAATAAAATATTATTTTGCAAAAATGTTTTTTTTACCATTTGTTTATTGTGCTCTAAACAGTGTGATGACATGGAAAAAAACTAAATTCAAAAAACTTTTTTTTTCTGGGTCTCAGGAGGATATTCAATTAATCTTTATTGTTTATTTATTTTGATAGTTTTTTTGTGTGTTTATATTAACCCTCTACTGCATGCATTTTAATGGCACATGATAAAAATTATTCCACATAATTTCTTGGCTCATTTGGGAACATTTTATTGATTTATTGAAAAATGTCACTCCCCCAACCCCCCCACCCCAAAATATTTTTTTTGTTGCCTGAGGGCAACGTTGTGCAACAATGGTAAAGAATCATCCCCATAATACACTACTGTATATTGACAAAAGTATTGGGACACCCCTCCAAATCATTGAATTCAGGAGTTCCAATCACTTCCATGGCCACAGTTGTATAAAATCAAGAACCTAGGCATACAGACGCTTCAACAAACAGGAGCTCAGTGAATTCAAGCGGTGATAGGTTGCCGGTGATAGGTTGCCACCTATGCAAGTCCATTCGTGAAATTTCCTCACTACAAAATATTCCACGGTCAACTGTTAGTGGTATTATAACAAAGTGGAAGCAATTGGGAACAACAGCAACTAGGCCACAGAGTGGTGTCAGTACATGCTGAGGCGCACCTAAGTCGCCAACTTTCTGCAGAGTCAATAGCTACAGACCTCCAAACTTTGCAGAGAGCTTCATGGAATTGGTTTCCATGGCTGAGCAGCTGCTTCCAAGCCTTACATCACCAAGTGCAATGCAAAGCATGGGATGCAGTGGTGTAAAGCACGCCGCCACTGGACTCTGGAGTGACCAATCACGCTTCTCTGACTGGCAATCCAACAGGACGAGTCTGGGTTTGGCGGTTGCCAGGAAAACGGTACTTGCCTGACTGCATTGTGCCAAGTGTAAAGTTTTGTAGAGTGGGGGTTATGGTGTGCTGTTGTTTGGTGGAGGGGGGATTATGGTGTGGGGTTGTTTTTCAGGGGTTGGGCTTTTCCCCTTAGGTCCAGTGAAAGGAACTCCTAATGCTTAAGCATACCAATTCAATTTGGACAATTTCATGCTCCCAACTTTGTGGGAACAGTTTGTAGATGGCCCCTTTCTGTTCTAACATGACTGCGCACCAGTCCTGACCTCAACCTGATAGAACACCTTTGGGATGAATTAGAGCAGAGACTGCGAGCCATCTATTACTCTGTCTCCTCTCCACCAATAAGCTGGTGTGTGGTGGGCGTTCTGGCGCAATATGGCTGTCTTCGCATCATCCAGGTGGATGTTGCACATTGGTGACACTTTGGTGACTTTGGGTGTTCCTGTGCAACCCTACATCTTCCCTACTTGTAACACATTATTTGCCATTGTGAGGTATTGTCCAAGACATCCTTGAAAAGTACCCATTATTGCACAACGTTGCCCTGAGGCAACAAAAAGAAAAACTGAATATGTGAACATGCAAAATAAAAAAAACTTCTCAAAATCTGTCAAAAGGCTTCTCTACACCTTCATACACACATTTTTATGTACAGTTCATGTCATTTTAAATAAGATTACTAAAGCAAATAATCTTGCTTTCGTCTCACACCATGTGCTCCTGTGACCATGTGTCAGAAAAGGACGTCCCGCCTTCAAATGGTGCTTGATAGTGACTCCCAAACCTTATTGGACTGTTCTTTGATACTTTTTCAAACATTCTAATTGGTTGCAATAATTTAAAGAAAAATTTACTGAACCTAGGCCTAGGGCTTAAGAAAACTTTCCGTTGCCAGGGGGTAACGCTATGCAGTAGACTGAGGGTTCAAAAAAGCTTATTTTTTTAAATGTTTTTTTAATATTTAATTTCAAGTTTCTTGTGTTTATTTATCTTTTGATTTTACTGATTTATTTGTGTTGTTGTTTTGCCTAATATACCCCCTCTATTTATTTATTTATTTATTTAAATCCATTGTGAGCTCTGAATCAACTGAACGAGTCAGTCGCTGTTTTGAATCTGAACGAGACTCGGTTCGGCACAGAACTAGAATCCGCTGAGTTAACTAGCTAAATTGATTTATTTGTACTATTTTGTTGTCTTTTAGCTTGATAAAAGTCAGTTGACAAAATGAAGGAAATCCATAGATCTACTTTACTGTCAGTTGCGGGAAAACATTTGATGGTTGAAAACTATTTATGTAGTTCCCCGTGTAGCCCTGAAGGAAATAAAGGGTGCTGTGGTCGTAAAAGATTCGGTGCTTTTTAAAGAATCAAGTAAATGATTCAATGACTCAGTCAACACTTCGCCACCTTAGCGATGTAAAAGCCACTGAACAGATTCAAAAGTTTCGATTCTGGGTTGAATCAAAATCCCAACCGCTAACAAACAGCTGTCAACCATCAGAGTAACTGATGCGATTACGTTACGTAAAGTTTGAGAGTTTTATTTTATTTTATTTGTTGGTCGGAGGGCCAACCAAAAGAACAAATACTCTAAAATGGTGAGTGGTAAAACTAATAAAACTCGTTAATTACTGTAACGTTACGCACGTAAGTTAACGTAGTGTTCTCTGGCGAATCATTGAAGGATAACGTTACACGGGGAAGCCAAAAACGAAATGTTTTATCTTTTTCTTGTTAACGTACTTTATTTTATTAAGGTAAGCGTCACATTCACTCTAACTACTGTACATTATGTTATCTCCATGTTCCCGTGTTTGGACAAGGTACGTCCACTTGGCCAAGATCGTAAAAACAAAATCAAACCGCTGAAGGGAAACGCAATCGGCCTCAATCTGTTCGCAAAGCGAACAATACTGACGTGAGTATTTTAAGAACGACTTAAATCGACAAACATGAATTTGTTCGTATGAATTATCAAATAAATGTATATATGTGTATTTTAGTGACCAGCCTCACTCAACGGTCAACACTAAAAGCAAAGCTCAACCTTACACACAATTTTTTGAACAACCATTCAAACGCTTCAGCTTCACGCTGCAGTCCAGTTGGAGGAGCGACACAAGGTGTGGCATCACAAAAATGGTCAAGAGAATGAACTGTATTGATCTGCTAAAGAAAATTAATGTGACTATTGACTCTGTCCCAATAGGAAACCGATTACCAACAGTCATTCTGTAGGTAAGAACGGTTTTTCCATTCTAATAAGCCTGTCATTGGTTATAATACTTCCTCCTTATCGCTGTTGTGGGACTGTAGTTCAAATTGCATCATAACTGGGATCTGTACAGATGCGTTGTCCAGTAATGCAGAGGAGGAGACCATGGATACACTGCCAGGCAGCTTGATGGATACAGAATATGAAGATCTTTTTTCATCTATTGACACAGGTAGCTTATTAAAAAATGTAAGCATCATCACAGAATCAATAAAAACAGCCCAGCCCTTTTCTGTTTGATTGCAGTTACCTACTGTATCTTATTTGATATGCAAATTTCTAAGGCCTCTAAAAGATCACCATGATAAAAACTTGTTGTTCCCAACATACTACATGCACTCTGTCGTTTGATTGATAGTTCATACTTAAGTAAAAGGTCTTGTAGTATAATTCTGAAAACGTCTCCCCTTCCAGTCATGGTACACATGACTTTGCTGTGAAATCTTTACTGATTTTTATAAAGTATAACTTTTATATTGGTAGTAATATTTAAAAATGAGAACTTGCTAGACTGAAGCAACTTTAGGTTTACTTCTTTAGAAATACTTTTTTTTTTTTACGTAAAAAAATAATAATATGCGTTTCAAATATGATGCATCAGGTTTTTGAGGAACGTTTTTGTCCCCACAATAACAACTACAGAGCTTTGATCATAAAACTAAGCATTTACATATCATCTTACTAAGACATATTATTAGTAGTATAGAGTGACATGTGATAATTAAATGCTTTTATGTAAATAGTGCTATACTTTTATAAAGATGTCATTGATTTACATTACAAGCGATCAGAATTTCACCTTTCTTATTAGCCGTAAATATCCGCAACTGCGCCAAATTGCATATTTTAAAATTTAGTTGTTGTTTTTTTGCTCCTAGAGTATGAGCTCCATATAATCCTATATTATACTATATGGTATGAACCATAAAAGCCTGATGTATCAAATGATACTCAATGAAAAACACATAAATATTTTTTTTGTTAAATTGTCAAAAACATTTTTTTTTTACATTTTCTATTTCAATGTCAGCCTTAACAAGGTTTAACTTTTTTTTTTTTTTTTTTTTCGCGCATCTGCCAACAGCTGCTTTGGTGGATCACAAGAAAAGCACATTTAAGGAATTAATTGATGACTCGTCTCCAGAAACACAACTCCAACGAAAATATCGAATGAGAGATGAGGTATAAAATGAATGACAAATAAAAAATATGTGCTCATAATATTTTGATTTAATAATTAACATTGGTTTCTGTTTAAAACTGATTGCACCCATTTTTTTCTCTAACAGTTTGGAGACATTGTTCGTCGTGTCAGAGTTACAAAGAAACCTGTTGCACAGAGAAGGAACAGTCTTACGCTCAACATTAGATGTTTTAAAGTTGGAACGCTGACCAAGACATTCGGAAGATCTGATGCTCTGACCTCCAAATGCACCGTAATATTGATTAGAGGTTTACTGAATGCATAATTCATAGATCAGACTTCAACATCTGATATAATCACATACACTGTGTGTGTTTCATTTACAGTTTACAGTGGATTACATTGAGATTGCAAATGAAGGTAAAGCATGTGCACATTCCCAAACAGCAGGCTTCGTTTAGACGCTCACGATTGATTCCTCAATTTACATTTGGAATAGGTTTTAACTTTTCAACATATACTAAAGTGATAAATTCATTTGAGTAACTGCAATCATTCAAAGTATGCAATGATTCAAGCTGTTAATAATATTACATTTTGTCTTCTCTTTCATAAACAGGACGAATAGAAGCATCAGATGTGATCGCTTGTGAATGGTGCACCGTGCAGAAGCTGCCGGCCCTGTTTCTACACACATCACCTGAGATATGCCTTCACCTGCAGGTCCAGCTTGACATGTTTGAAGATGATTCAAGTGTGTGGTGTGACTGCCAGGGCAGGAGTGAGTCCCAAATATGAACATACAGCGTTCTATCCATGATGAAATGTGACTGATATTCCTGCTTTGAGATTTAAATGATGTAAAACGGTTTCTATTCTCTCCTCAGATGAAAAGAAGAAATATGTTGTCCTTATGTTTGAGAATGAGCTCACACTCCCAGAGCAAATCACACTTGAGGAAATTTTCACAGAGATGGGCAAGTGTTATAACATCAGCTGTTTTCCAGTTAAGTTGTCATTTGAAGAAGCCAGTAACCGACTGAAGTCACACAACTGTGCCCAAAAACAGGAGGTGGGTCAAGACATGCAGTTAAAATATGTTTGTCTATATGACATTCCAATCTTATATTTTTTCTTTTCTTTTTTTCCTTATTTTTCTTTTTTTGTCATGGTTTTTAATGTCCTCTGATTAGCCATGCACAGATCAAATAAACAACTATTATTACGGCGATTAAAAGTTCACTAGTACATTTTTTTTTATTATTTCTTTAGGTGTAAAAGCTTTTTGCATCTATAAGACCTATCTGGACTTAAAAATGATTAGTGCTCTTCAGTCATCTTACTGTGTATAGTGCTTTTACCTTCTTTCTACTGTCTTGTACAATAGCATTTATTTTATTTTGCTGTGTTCAGATCGCTATACTTCAGCCTGAAGAGGATGAACTTCCTGTCATGAGTCAGGTTTCTCAAAATGTTCATTTCTTTTTTGTTTTCCTTTTCCTGTTTTTCTTTTTCCTTTTCCTGTTTTTCTTTTCCTATTCCTTTTCCTTCTTTTTTTTAAAAGAAAGTCTTACGGTTTAACATCCTGGCATTAGCCATTCATAGATCAAATAAATGTAACTATTTATTATGGTGATTAAAGGTGCACTAGTTTTAACTTTTTTACATTTCTTTAGGTGTAAAATTCAGTGATTTTGTGCATCTTTAAGACAAATCTGGACTTAAAAAATACTAGTGCTCTTCAGTCATCTTACTCAGTGCTGTTGATTTCTTTCTGCTGTTCTGTCCAATAACATCTATTTTGTCTTGCTGTGTTCAGATTGCCTTGCTTAAGTTTGAAGAGGATGATCTTCCTGTCATGAGTCAGGTTTTCAAACTTCTCATTTAATTTCTTTTCATTTCCTTTTCTTTTCATTTCCTTTTCCTTTCCTTTCCCCATTACTTCCATTTCCACTCAACTTCCATTTAGCCTTTCCTTATACTTTTTTATTTTCCCCTTTATTATCTGTCCCTTTTTTCATTTCATTTAATAATTTCCCTTTCCTTTTATTTTATTTTTCTGTTACTTTGTCTTTTCTTGTCCTTCTACTTCCATTTCTTTTTTCAGTCCCTTTTCCTTGCCTTTTCTGTCTTTTTTCTTCCCTTGTTCTTGTACTTCCATTGTCTCTCCCTTTCATTTTTTTACCTAACTTTCATTGTACTTTTACTTCTCCTTTCCTTTTTTCTTTACTTCCACTTACTTTTCCTATTACTTTCTTGTTTCTTGTCCTTTTACTTCTATTTCCCTTTCTTTTTTCAGTTCCCTTTCCTTTCTCTTCCCATTTATGTGTTCTTTTACTTCCATGTCCCTTTTCCTTTTAAAGGTGACATTTTTATGCCCCTTTTCACAAGATGTAATATAAATCTATGGTGTCCCCAGAATGTGTCTGTAAAATTTCAACTCAAATTACCCCCCAGATAATTTATTATAGCTTGTCAAATTTGCCCCTTTTTGGGTGTGAGCAAAAACTCTCAGTTTTTATGTGTGGTGGAGTGCAGCCTTACGGAGAGACTCAGGAAGAGGTTGCACTCTGAAGAGAAGTGAAATCTGATCGGCTTATTTTTTGACATGCTTGCAGAGCAAGGCTTACCAAACGGTTTCTGGGTTGGTTGATGCACTGGGGACCCGATTATAGCACTTAAACATGGAAAAAGTCTGATTTTCATGATATGTCCCCTTGAACTTTCCTTTCCTCTTTTCAGTTCCTTTCCTTTCCTTTCCCATTTCTGTGTCCTTTTACTTCCATTTCCTTTTCATTTCTTCACTTTCTTTCTTATTCATTTTCTTTTATTTCTTTTCTCTGTACTTTTGCTCCTTTCCTTCATTGTCCTTTTTAATTCCCCTTTCAATTCAATTTCCCTTTCAATTTTTCCTCTTTCCATTTCCTTTTACCTCTACTTTCTTTTTACTTAGCCCTTTCCTGTTCCTGTCAAATAAACACAGATTCAATAAAATATAAATCTTTGAGCACCAATCACACAATAGAGCAATATAAATCTTCCTTTAACATCTTTTTCAGTTGTTTAGCTCTTTCTTTCAACGTTCAGCAGGCCTTGGTGCCATTTTTGCCCTCTCCTGATGCCTCTCGATGTGAAATTGCAACCCTCAGTGTCTCAGACAGTGATGAAGACGATTTGATAGAGCTCCCCTCATCGCCCAAAAAGGAAATCAAAAAGTCAGTTGACTGGCCAAAGCTGAGATGATCATTTATTGTGATTTGTTCTTATCTAGAATAACTGTTTTCACCATCTTTTTGCAGACTGGTTGTGTACCCACCTCCTCCAGCTAAAGGAGGTCTAACTATCACAGAAGAGGACCTCAACTGTCTTGAGGAAGGCGAATTCCTAAACGATGTTATCTTGGACTTCTATCTAAGGTTGAAGTGGTAAAAGTACGAAGTAAAATCTACTGTAGTCCATTGGCACTGTAATGACATCTTGTTTTTGGCCAGGTATTTGGTCTGTGAGCAGCAGGAAAAGGAGGGTGCCACCAAGTGCCATGTGTTCAGTTCGTTCTTCTTCAATCATCTCACTCAGGAGGATCCCAAAAGGCTTCCAGGAGCTACAGGTTTATCGTATGTATAGAATACGGTCTTGTAAAAATACTTAATCATAATTGGTGTAAACACTGCACCGTACCACAGCATTCAGGAATGCCGGCACAATCGGGTGAAAACGTGGACCAGGAATGTCAACCTTTTTGAGAAGGACTTTATATTTGTCCCGATTAATCAAATGTAAGTCTCTTCACAAAACTGCACATCCTGCATCCCTGGTGATCTTTTTAAAATGTCCTTGCAGATGTTTAGGTTGTGTAAGTTAGGTAAAATAAAAGAGCATCTCTTCCTTTGCAATGTCTCCTAAGGGCTCACTGGTACCTGGCTGTCATCTGTTTTCCTGGCAAGATTTCACAGACCAGTGATCTTCGCCTCAATGGGCAAAGGCATTCTGTGGAGTATCTTTTCGATCAATCTCCCCCCAATCCCATGTCCCTCTTCTACTCTCCAAAATCCTCAAAGCAGCTCTCCAGTTGGAGTCAATCCATAGGTAATTTAGAAAACCGATGTGGTGCCAGTTCAAAATGGTAGTGTAGGTAAAGGACAAAATCTGTTATTTTGCTGTTGGTCTTTTGAGTGAAAGAATATGGAAATTCGAACTGTTCCATGATACAGTGCTGAGTAACAAATTTTTTTGGTCACTGATTTTGTAAAAACTTACAACACCGTTTCAATACAAGTAAAGCTGTGTGTCATTTTGGTGTGTTGTTTTTATTTTTTTATTTTTTTTATTTTTTTACTTTGTATGTAAAAACACAGGAATGATGAAAGTCTACGGGTCAAGGCTAAAATAAACGCTAAATGCTGTTTTGAAAGTATAGCTACTAGTACTTAATACAAGTTAAATGTATTGAGAGCATGAGAGGCATAATTATTACCAAAGAGTAATAAAAAAAGTAAAAAATAAAAAAAGGTCCTTTTAAGGAAGGGTTTAAAAACTGAAATGCATAAATGTAGTAAAGCTTTTTTTACTGTTAACCTGGGACCACGTAGACTACCATTCCAAAGATTTGGGGTCGGTAATATTTTAAAAAAAAGTTTAATTCTGTTATGCTCACAATGGCTGCATTTTATTTTTTATAAAAAATACTGCAAAAACAGTAATATTGTGAAATATTATGGTTTAAAATGACTGCTTTCTATATGAATGTAGTAATATTTTCCTGTTATGGCAAAGCTGAATTTTCCGCATCGTTACTTCAGTGTCACATGATCCTTCAGAAATCAGACTGATATGCCGATTTGCTGCTCAAGAAAAACATTTCTTATTATTATCAATGTTGGAATAAGTTGTGCTGCTTAATATTTTTGTGGAAACATTGATACAATTTCTTTCAGGATTCTTTGTTGATTAGAAAGTTCAAAAGAACAGCATTTATTTAAAATAGAAATATTTTCTAACATGGTAAATGTCTTCACTGTCGCTTTTGATCAATTTAATTGATCCTTGCTGAAGAAAAGCATTAATGTCTTGAAAATAAATAAACAAAAAAATATTACTGACCCAAACTTTTGAACAGTGTACTTCCATTACCTTCTGAGGAATGAGTGAAAATAATTTTCTGTGATAACTATGCCTCATTATGGCTATTTGTCCCCCCATAGACGACTTGGAGCAGAGTGTCTGCTTCCTTTCAGATGTTGAGGCTGAGGATGATGATCAGGTAATGTGAATGAATCTCTTTATTGCTCTAACAAATCAGTAAACACTGATAACCTTTTCTATTTCTGATTTGCAGGCTGTCAAGTACAGATCTGTCCTTAACAGTGTCTCTAAACAGTAAGTCAATGACATTTCCTCTCCCTCAGATACCCTTAAAAAAAATAACGTTCTCTTTACCTATCACTAGATGGCAGTAAGACTTCTTTTAGTCGATGAAATGCTTCATTGTACACTGACTGACTGACTGACTGACTGTCTGTTTGTGTTTGTAGGCCATGCATTCTCATCATGGACTCCCTCACTTGCAGTGGAAGATCATCAGTGGTGCAGATACTCCAAGAGTAATTATCTTATTCTGTTTCAAGTGGTCGATTATTTTTGCACCTGTCCGCTAATAGCGAGCTCACATTTTCTCTGGTGCTTCTGTATTCTGCATTAGGCAGCAAATGTCTCTAATTAACGACCGTTTCCTGTGAGACAAAAAGCTGTCGTCCTCAAGAGAGAGTTTGGCAGCTTAGAAAGCCGAATCTTTCCTGCACTGGACCACATTCAAATCTCATTGGAGGCATTTTGAATAGGCCTACTAGAAAGAATCATTTGTTTAAATCAATTCCAAGGACTCGTCGCTGACATAAAAATGGAAATCTGCCCCTAAACCGACCAAAATCCATGTTATCACCATGGGAGCATATTTAAAATGGCAGAATGCACAATAAAATGTTTAATACATCACACACATTTTTTTTAATGATAATTGAATACAAGACACTATTGCCATTCTAGCCACTTATTATATTATAACCACTGTATATCCAAGATACTTACAAGAGGAATGGAAGGTCAAAATGGGCTCTCAGCAGAGTTTTGGAAAGGAAGCGATGAAAGGATGGAGTCCCCTCGTCCCACAGCAGGATAACTTTACAGACTGCGGCATCTACGTCCTACAGTATGTTGAGAGCTTCCTCAAGGTATTTTCACTGATGAGCATGTTTCTTTCTAGATGTTAGCCTGAAAATGTTTTTTTTCTTTTTTTTTCTCTATTTAAAAATACTGTTCTTACTCATTTTTTAGGACCCACCACAAACTTTCCATAACAACATGGACCTGAATAGCTGGTTTTCACGGAGGACAGTGAAGAGGAAGAGGGGGCAAATCAAACAGCTCATTCTCAGACTACACAGACAGCAAACAGCTTAATTTTTTTAATTTTTTTTAAGGTCACGCTTCCTACAGACCATTTCATGTTACTACAATCTCAACCTCTTCCTATAGGAAATTTCCCGTAAGGAAATGTACAAAAGAAAATTGCAGCTTTAAATTAATAATATTAAAATGATTAAGTTATTTGCTTTGGAAATGGATGATTTTTTTCTTGAAATTCAATGTTTCATGTTCTTGAAAATATGTGTAAATAGAATCTAAATAAAAGGACCTGTTGCTGAATCTACATTTGAGGTTTTGTTTTGTTCTTTTGTTGTGAAAAAATCCCATTGTTTTTTCAGGCAATGGTAAGTTTTAAGATTTTGGGCTGTAATTTTTATTCCATAACTTGTCTTCTTTCCGACTAGTGGGAAGAAAACATCCAAAATACGCATTTAAGTGTTAATTTTATTACGTTTTATCTTTTTGCATTTGCAGATTTAAATTATAATACATATCTTCAAAGGCAGTTTTCCCAGAATGAGTTTTTTGCTCATGCACAATCTCCAAACTTACACGCAGCAAACTTCAAAGTTGTATTCCCATCTATATCTTAAAGGTTTTTACAGAAGTGTTTTGTCAGTATTTCATTCGATTGATTTATATAACATTTTAATCTTAAAAGATAAAAAGAGATATCCAAAATCCCTTCTGTAAAAAAACTTAAATATGTCAACAAAATGAAACAAGAATTCTGAACTTTTATCCAAAATGGTTTCTATTCTGGAAATGTAATGCAAATTGGTGCATATTTAATGTCATAATGCATCATTTTCATATTTAAACATAATTTCAGAGCATTTGTAATACAAAACAATTGTCTTAATGTACTGTGATTCATCAACTGGGGAAACTAATGGTGATATCTATAATTTTTTTATCTATTCACCTGTAGTGTCTTGCCTTAATTCACCCTAAAATTTTAATTCTGTCATCATTTACGCAACCTCAAATTGTTCCAAACCTGTATGAGTTTCTTTCTTCTGCTGAACCGGGAAGATATTTTGAAGAATGTTGGTAACCAGACAGTTGATGGACCCCATTGACTTCCATAGTATTTTTTGCTGAGGTTCATCAACTGTTTGGTTAGTGGTTACTCATATTCTTCAAAATATCTTTTGTGTTCAGCAGAAGAACGAAATTCATAGAGGTTTGGAACAACTTGAGGATATTGGGGTGAACTATGGGTGCTTCTCATTTCTTATTTGTGCATCCTCGTTTCCTTTCCTCGCTTCCTTTCCTCGCGTCTCAGCTCCGCCCCCTGTAGGATGCGAGGGAAGGCTGCAAGGAAAAGACGCGAGGACGGAGGAATCGAATGTAACTTTTTTTAAAACATTGGAATACTTGATCACTCAAGCGTCACTTCATCGCGTCATCAGCAGCGCTCAAAGGACCTGCCCTTATGTTGCTGAAGTTTGTTTATTTAAGAAATTCATAATAAATAATAATAAAGCAAGATACCCTGTTGAAATATGTGAGATGTGTGGTTTATGTAAACTGCAAAGGTAAAGTATAAATTAAAATGATTGTGACCGATGTGAAGGGGGAGGAGAATTTAGACGTGCGTCACGTTTAAGTCGATAAAACTCTTCCGCATAGGATACACCTGTGTATCCTCGCTCATGACTCCTCAGGAAGCCTCCTAACTCCTCGATCCTAGACTCCTCGCGGTGCAATTAGAGAATTGAGATGTCCTTCAAGATGGCTGAGCTCGATCGGTTTCCGGGTCATAGGATGGAGGACGGAGGAGAGAGGAGACGAGGAGGGATATTGAAAAGCACCCTATCTCTTTAAAGCAGCACTCAGTAGCTTCGGGACTTCTTCGCTGTATTCTCGCTTTTTGCTCGCAGGTTTCTCTCTAGAGCTCCCCCCACAGCTTCGGAATAGATATTTGACAACACTGTCGTAAAAACTCGTTGTTGATTCTCAGACACCAGAGGCTAGTAGATCAACGACATCAAAGCAGATGGGACGTTCTTTAAAACGTCTTCTTCATTCGGGTTCGGACAGCGTGAGGGAGCGCAATAATGACAGCATTTTAGCAGATTTCTTTTGGCCGTAAAGCAATTGTTTACATCGCGAGACCTGATATCACGCGAGACTTCCTGACGCAGCGGCCGGCGGCCCGCCGGCTCAAAGTTGCAAGTGCGTATTTTCCGCTCACGGGCACCAGGGGGGTGCGAAACGACCACCATTCAACCCGAAATAAGTAATATAACCATTCCAATGACTCCGAAGCTGTTCAGTTAAGGTAAAAAAAGTTACTTCGTTCACCTTTAAACCTGAAGAGTGCTTCTATATAGTAAATTTCTAAATGAAATTGCAAAAAAATTACTTTATTAACAAGTTTCCCCAAACACTCTTTCCTTCTGCCGTTGGCTGGTCAAACGTTTAGTCCCTTTACAAACTCATGACGTTGGTTGGGTTAGCGTTGCTTTATTATGCTGGTTGAGATGTTCAAACATACAGTGATCATGTGAATTATTCAGGGAAATTGTACTCGTAGTTGTCTGCATATTCAAATAGGAAAGGTTTTTTTTTTTTTTTTAGATTGAAAGTCACATCAGTGCCACAGCAATAAGAAAAGCACCCAGTTCTATTTCAAAATGTAACATGTTTTTCCCAAGAACATGGCTGTAGCAAGGCATGTTGATAAGGGAACGTTTCACATGCTTTAATTCCAAAATGAAAGTAAAAACGTCAGCCCCTCATGGACGACTGCCGCACACACATAAACAAAACAATGTAAATCCAGGTCTTCTCTTGTCCTTCACTGTCGTCACTCCTCCTTTAATTCTTGCGTAGCTCCTCCCTGAGAGATACAACGCTCATTATCAATCACGCCACCGGCCTTGCGCTGTTCTCGCAGCTCTCGGCCCCACCCTGCTTGCCACAATGGCTTATGCATATTCTAAACTCATTTAATTTGCTTGTCTCTGCTGGACGGCAGAATTTTTGGCTGTTCACACAGATGGTCAGATTGGCATCCTGCACGATCAAGACAGATGAGCGTCTGCCTCCCAATACTCAAAATGAAATGCTTGATTTATTTCCGTGTTCAACCCTGGGCAAGGATTTTTGGACCATAATGTAACATCTGATCCCCGTGTACTTCAGACTAAAATATTGGGGGAACCAAATGCAAAAAGATTTTTTTTTTAAATATTGGCTGACCAATCCGAATATTGGTATCTGAAGTAGTAACAGTCCTTCAAAGGGTTAATGTGCACAATGTTGCGCGTTTGAGAACTACTACAGTACAAAATAAACTGGATCTGTAGGACCAGAAAGGTCATTAAATTCTCAGTTTGAAAGAAATGCCTCATACTGTAGCTTGTATCATTAGATTAACTTTGAAACCTTGAAAACGACCACCTGTGACGACCCCCCCTCTTGAGATTGCATCCCTGCTGTGTTCTCCATATGAGAAACTTCCTTTATCTCTGTTAATTCTGAAGTGTTAGAGCTAATGAGACTCTTTGAGTGGATCGTTCACTCGGCGCTCAGTTATTACTTCAGTGCTTTGTGGAATTACCCATCTGCCAGCAGGCCAGCAGCATATGGAATGAGTTGTAATTTAAGCTGAAATGTTTTTAAGGGATTGGTTTCCACTGAGGGTATAAGGAGGGCAAACTCAAATAGGGAATTTGCAGTTAGATTTTTTTCATTCCTTTTTTTTTTTTTTTTTTTAATAGTATTAATGTTTAAAAATAAATGTATATCCATTCAACAAAACAAATATAATATAATAAATAATAATAATAATTAGTATACCAAACAGCCACAAAAATGTGGTTAATATATATATATATATATATATATATATATATAATTTTATTATTATTTAAATATTTATTATTTAAATACTTTTTATATAATAAAAAGCATTTTTACTATAATAGCATACAAATATTTTGATTAGCTTTTAATTTTATATTTTCATTCTTTATTTTAGTTTATGTGCTTTTATCATTTTTATTAGTTTTTGTTTATATATTTATTTCTATTTAGCTTTAATTTAAATTGATTTGAGTTCTAGTAATTTTTTGTTCAACTTAAAAATGTTTAAATGTCTTTCGTTTTGGTATTTTAAGTTTGTATTTTATTATTCAGATTTTTTGGGAATGTTTACCCTATAAATTTACAGTGCCATTTCCAGAAATGGACTGAACTCGCATATTCAGACTCAAGCAATCTTCCTCACGAGGCTTATATAGGCTCGTTATTTTTATGAAGCATTCATATAATTTGTTAAACGTTGAGAGTCACAGTGTCCACATGCAGTGGAAATCAAGCTGTTGTTCGCCTCTGTTGTGTTACTGGCATGTGTGCTCTGGCGCACCTTGTACGATTGTTTTTATCTCTGCAATACTCCTGGGAAATGCAAAAGTCAGTGTGGCATTAAATCTAATTAATGATTCTTCAGGCTTACCAGATGACATAACTGTAATGCTCCTGTTTCGACCTCTTTTGAAATGTTTAGTTGTTTCTGTAGGAGCTGATGTTTAATATTAGCATCAGGTCACAATATGTCATTCTGTAAAATCTTGTCAGATGCTTTATGATAATGTGAGACACTGCAGGCTATTAACCTGTATAAACTCCCTGAGCAACATCTCACCATGGTCCAAGTCTTTAAAACTGTTTTTCTCTCATAGCTGTTTTGCTTGGAAATTTGATACAGCGCCACGTAGTGAGATATCATGTGTCCTAATTAGATTTACAAACACAAAGTCTGCTTTCAATGAGGGATTAGATTTCAACTTAGGAATACTTCTATAAGTTTTGAATTACAAGCCCTTAAAATATTAATGAGTCTCCAGTTTGTATCAGTTGCACACCTTTTAGTAACCATGACAATCCAGTTGGAAGCTCTTGACTTTCTCTTCATCCCTCAAATGACACTGTTTGATCTTCAATAAAGTTTTTTTCAAGTGGGATTTCTTCTTAGAATATTATTTTACCATTTACAAAGTTGAGGCTTGATAATATTGGTTTGATATTAGAAGACCTGGTCCCTGTTTGTGAGTATTTTCCTAGGAATGCAAGTTATTTATCTATTTAGATTATAGTAAAGACCATGTAGAGATTATTTATTTATTTTTGCTTTTTTTCAGACCCATGTGATGTGTTTTTTTATTTTTTATTATTATTATTAATTTTTTAAGCATTTGTGAGCTGAGAACATAATAAGAGAAAAATGACTTGGAAAAAAATGTGGCATATACATTGATATAGGCTATACATAATATAATATAATATAATACAATATAATATATTATAATATAATATAAATTATAGTCATAATAATTATTGTATAGCGTGACATTCTGCATTACTCAACTTTTATTGAAAGCAAACTGTTGACCATGTGTTAAGGGTTAAAAGGCGGGTCATTAGATTGATACATGTAGAGGCTGTGTTCCTAAAGCCTAGTGAGTTGTCTACCTAGACATCATTTTGGGGCTTCAGGGTAATTGCTAAAGTTGCTTCTGCGCGAGCCTATGAGGTGCATGTTGTTGCGCGCGCCTGTTATGGCCAAAACCCTGCACGCGCTTTACTGTATGCCGCTCACAAAAGCTGTAACGTTATAGATGTGCAATTCCCTGTGTTTTGAGACACAGCCTGTGTCAAGCAGTCACTGCTACTGTGTCACCACTGAGGTCGCTGTTATTCCTGTGGACTTCAGTCTGAAGCCGGACACACTACTGAGAGGAAGGACAGCGGCTTTGGAAAAGGGAATATTTGACATCAAGGGAATCTGTCACCGCTAAACGGGACAGTCTGTCTCTTCTCTGTCCACAAAGACAGCTATTACCGGATTTACACATAATGTGAGTGACTTTAATCACTTTATTAATTTTGTGGCTTTTATTTAGAGCAGATATAGGCTCGGTTTGTTGTTTGGTGTTACAGTAAGTTGTGTTTAATTGCTTTTCCATTAGCGAGCTAGCATGCTGCTAATGAATGTGTCCATATTATTAGTCCGGTGAATCGGCAGGTTAATTTCGCATGTCATTTGATTTAGTAACAAGCTAAATTATGTTTAAAACTCGGGATTTTAATTGTGACTTTTGCATAGTAACGAACAGTTTACTGTTATTGCGCTTCATAAAGCTTCTTGTGTATCAGTTACATGCTTTATAGTGATATTTATTCATAGTTTTACTCGTGGTTGTTTTTTAGTGATATTATTTAGTTTTTCCACCCAGAGTTTTGCTTTGCTTTGATAAGTTAAGTGTGTGACCAAAGTTTTCTAGAAAATGAGTAACGTTAAGTTAAAGGCGTTATGTCATGGAAACTCAACTAGTTGAATGCATTGTTAAAGAGTTTACATTTTGTGTTTTGAAGTCGTGGAAATAATGGGCCAAGTTAACGTTATTTATCTGTGTTTCAATCAAATGAATGATGGATGCCTCGAACACTATTAGGTGACTGTAAACTGCGGCGTCTGCGCATGCGCAACTGTCCTGGTTAAACGGAATCCTTCCACCTTTATAATCTCTCACAGGTCTTTCCACTAAATGTCCACTGACTTAAATGAAAAGCTTTTACTATGTGCTAATATATATAACAGTAATTTTAGATACCAGTGAACATTTTATCTATTCCAATTTCAATACGACAGCTAAAATAACCTTACTATACATTTAAAACAGTATTAAAGACAAGTAAACAGTCAATAAAAAAATAAGAACAAATAATCAAATTACAAATAAATACAATATAACAAAGATACAAATTAATGTAATAAACAATGCTTTTCAGGTTTTTACAGTTGGCCTAATAGTAGTTTTCAGGTACAGAAATGTAATAAAGTAAGCAAATGTAAAATAACACTGCATATTCTTCACTGTATAAATTAAAGATCCTTAATTAGTCCTTAATAAAGTTAAAAAAGTTATTCAGTCAAGAGCGGTGAGTTATTTTTTTCTTCGTCTTTTGTTGTTTGATTAACATTAAAAACACAGACAGCAGCAGGAATATTCGGCAATCTTTTATACATATTTTAACAAAACTAATATACATAATATATATTTAGATTATTTTATATAAAATTTAACCTGTTTTATGGAATGACCCGGATAGGACAAAAACCGCTCAATCACTCTCAGCTGCCCTGTATTTCTATAAATGTCATCATGCCTTTGTACAATGCAAAAATATCCAACCTTCCCTGCAGAGAACACATAATTATGGAAACTGTATTTGAACTAATCCTCAAAATAATAGTTTCCATAGCTAAATTAAACCTAATCAGGATTTTTATGTGTGGAAATCATGTTAGTTTTATCTACCAACTGGAAGCTTGCTGTTATCTAACTGATACCATTTGGCTTGATTAAGTTTATATATATATATGTATGTATTTGAAAACTCATTTGAATATTTATAACCCAGCAAAAACGCAGTAAAATGTTGCCTTTGGAAGTCCCAGTGACACTGGGCTCTTTGCATCCTGTTTTCCATATCCTCTGGGCTATAAAGAGAGCAAGAGCAGAGGAAGGAGGGGGTTTAAAAATGTGTGGTACAGGAAACTCACACAACCCTTTCACCCCGAACCATCTCCAATGACAACGTCTGTACTGCTGCCATCAGCATGCACCTAATTATGTGCAATTACTCATCTCTCTATGAACATCTCGCTGAAAAAGCGATTAACCAAAAATGTGGGAAAAGAAATGTCTTTTGTCGACTATCACAATAACGTGGAGCGTTTCTCACAGTTGTGTTGTTATTTTGGATCTGTTGATTCTTGTGGAAGAGACTGTATTCTCAGCCAAGAATGCCTTGAAATTTCCAAAGACATGAGTTCTTTCAGTGGATATTTTATTTTATTTTATTTTATTTTATTTTATTTTATTTTATTTTATTTTATTTTATTTTATTTTATTTTATTTTATTTTATTTTATTTTTAAAAAGGAGTCTTGCATGCTGTTGCATGGATTTTCTTTTTGCACCACACTAGAAAGATTGCCACCCATATTTACGTGTTGCTAAGCAACTTTAGTGCCGAGGTCCTAAGTTCATTTTCTCTTTCATCTCCATATCATTTGTTTCAGTGTCTCATTTTCAACAAAGCCTTTCCTCTCTTTCATAAAATATTGAATTTTGCACACAATATAGCTATAAAATGTTTTTATTGCATCCCTAATGCAATGTCATCATTGTTGTGACACATAATTATAAAGGTTTTATCAAAATGAAATGTGCCAGTATATTATGATTAATTGAATTGAATGTCATAACATTAAATTAATTAAACATTAGAAGAATATTTAAACAGATAGAAGAAATGATGATAAAGATTAATCTAAAAAAACTGAACTGAACCGTTAAAAGATCTGTAATATTTACTGGTTGAATCTGGATTCAGGCTGCTCACAGTTCTTCCGGATAAATTGTACAGGTGTAGCTTATCAGATTTTTTTTTTTATTTCATGTTACTTCCTTTTCTGGAACCATTCTGTTTACATTATGATCTTCTAGCTTAAATGACTAACTGTGGGAACCATAATACTGTACATATAGTTGCCTGCTCGTAATCCTATTTAAATCCTGGAAAATCAAAGTGAAGGGCATTGTGCCACATTAACTTTGGACTCATCTTGTCTTTGAGTATGTTCAAATTTCCCTTTTCTATTGCATAGGTCATATTAGGGTCACATCTGATAAGTAGCATGTTAGTGTTACTCTGTGTGAATGTCATGATTTAGATGGATTAGAATGGGTTTGGTGTAACAATGAGAAATCAACCTGATGAGATGGAAACATTAAAAATTATATATATATATACACACATATATACATACATACACACACACACACATATACAATGTGCAAAATAGGCACGTTAGTATTTTCACCCAAAACAATGGTTTTGAGGACAAGGAGTCTGACACCAGCCGGAGATCTGATCTCACCATCATCGAGTCCATCTGGGATTACATGAATAGACTAAATCCAGAAGAACTGTGGCAACGTCACCCTTTGCGTTTAAAATAGCTTTTGTCCTCGATTACTTTCACAGTTTTTCAGGAAGCTTTGCAGGAAGGTTTCTTCAAGTGTGTTGGAGATGTTCTTCTGGATTTAGTCTGTTTCAGTTTTTTTCTGTTTCTTCATGTAATCCCAGGTGGATTTGATGATGGTGAGATCAGATCTCTGTGTGGAACATACTGGTTGTTGTCAGACTCCTTTTGCATACAAAAATCTTACCAGAAGATTATTACAATTAATGGAAA
This sequence comes from Leuciscus leuciscus, assembly GCF_965113295.1. Taxonomy (NCBI): domain Eukaryota; kingdom Metazoa; phylum Chordata; class Actinopteri; order Cypriniformes; family Leuciscidae; genus Leuciscus; species Leuciscus leuciscus. Next base: position 10,229,096 of record NC_138741.1, read on the forward strand.
CGGATATTACCTACTGGCACACTGCAGCAAAAGATATAAATAACTGGATTAAAAAACTTTTTTTATTGCTGAAAACACCAATGTGCTTAAGTACTCTGTGTGTGTGTGTGTGTGTGTGTGTCTATTATATATTAGTTATTTACTTTAAATTAGTATGTTTTATTTTATTCCTTTAAAATTATTATTGTTCTTGTGATTTCTAGAATTGAGAAGGTCTTAGAAATTGAAATGATCTTAAAAGGTCATGAAGAAAAACAATATCTACACATTTATGGTCGTCCCAAAAATATTTAATTGGCTAAAAAAACAACAACCTCTTAATGAGTTCAGTCTCCATAAACAATTTGTTCGTTTTTTTTTTTTTTTTTTTTTTACAAAAATCTTTATCCATTATGAGCAGTGAAAGTCATGGAAAAGTCAAGAAGGAAATGTTTTGGCCAGAAGGTTTAGAGCCAGTTCTAACTTCTACTCCATAAATATGTTCACCTTATGAGTACACGTTACAAAGGCATACATTACAAAGATGCGTAATGAACAGATCATTATGTTTTTAGCACGTATCAAACATCTGATTTTCCCAAGACCGATTCAGCACAGAACAAAGCTTTCAGAAAGATGTAATGTGCCAGATAGTTTTCTGATGAGCAATGCTTTAGACCTGAAGCGTATGCCAATGCCTTGTCCTGAAGGCTTTGTTCCTTTCAAAAGACTCATGTGAGACTCGAGTGATTGGCACATACAGTACTGAGCATATAATGAGGTTAGTTAGCGTGCTTGACAATTGATAATTGTGCCATGGGGAACTCTTGGGACCAGGCCAGAGAATAGGAAACGTTCCTCTGCACTAAACCTCGACCAGTTATCACGTCCTACCTCACTCACACACCAGACGTCTTTGACGTGAACTCACTGCTGTTCTCTTGGCAGGTATAATAACGCTCTTGTGATTAACCATTATTACTTTTGTAGACTTTGACAGCAGTTCAGTTACAGGTCGTGCAGTCTGCGGCACGCAGTGGATCTCATGGATCTTAACGGATGTCATTGTCATCCAGTGCTTCAGATAAATGTTAAAAAGGGAATTATATTGAACAGGGTAAGAAGTCTATGGTTTATTGTAGGATCAAAGAGTGATCAGATAGAGCCGCCAGCTGTTCTCTCAAGAGGAGAGTCTGTGCAGATAAAGATGGCTCAAATAGCAGTAGCTTAAATCCACTATTACAGGATAAGCCCATACCTGAGAGGAATAACAAGAAAAAACATGGAGTGACAGGCTAGGTGACTAAAATACCTCAACAGAACTGCTGTAGAGATGATGACACAGTCCTTGAACCACAGTAGATTATACATTTGCATGAAAATGGCCTAATTTTCCAAAACATCATTAAGTGGCATAAAAGAGCACATTTTTACCTTTCATAATAATGTTAGACCATAGTGGTGTTTGCTAAGCCAAGGATCACAATTAATATTCATACTTAGACTAATGGATTTGAATAAACTGTATGATTTTCAACTGGCGGATGATTTAAAAAGGGGACCCCCATCTGGCTCATGTGATGATTGTGGGACTTCCGTATGCTGATGTAATCTGACCCGATAGCTATCCTTCTCGTATGCATCTTGGAGGGAGTTCACACTTGGTATTTTCATGATGGGATTTAGTCTGATCAGTAAAAATGTATGAAGTGACCAAGTCTCAAACACTTATATTGAGACTTAAGCATAGGCTCTTTTGATGTAGGCCAGTAAACAACTACTCAAAATGGCCTAGCAGTAAGAAACCACACTGACTGAACACTAACAATTTAGCAACCAAGTCAAGTTTAATTATATTTCCCCACAAAGATAATTATTTCATTATCTATCGGGCTTTGGGACACGAGCAGGACAGAGCATCTATTGTCTCATATGTTCATGTTTTCGCCCGTTATTCCAAAGCAACTGAAACTGTTTGTAAATAGTCAGAAAAGTGAATTATAGGCTATCTTCCTCACAAGCAGGACATTTATTTTAGATGTTGCGCTTCGGGGAATGCGGAACTGAATTACCAGCGAATGTGAAATGCATTGTACTTGTACAGAGCCCTGCACACGACATGCTGATATAAAAAAAAAAATGTCTACAACTTGTTAATTCGTTCCTACAACTTATTATTTCGGTCCATGTTTAATTAATTTGTTCCCTTTAATCTGTAAATTAAAACTAGCAACAAATTAGAACAACCAGCTTTAACTAAAATGAGGAAACAAATTAAATATGTGGGAACGGATTCTTAATTCGTGGCCACATTATCTTTCATTTTCCCCCAGCATGTCATGTCCAGGATACCGTATAAACTTGACGTGCCTTGCTTTGCCTAATAAGCACAAACTGTGTTACAATTAAATATGACGAGAGAAAGCCATGAGATATTTCTATAAAATGATTAGGTTAGGTTAGGGAACCAATGCCATCTTTTGTTTTAGCAAGTAAAAAGGTGCCACAGTAAAAGATGCAAAAATACGGATTAAAAGTGAATGAAAGGAAGAAAATAAACATTCCAAAGAAAATAAGCAAAAATATAGAATGTGACGGTGAGGATTTTTGGGAAAAGAAACAAGAGATTCCATATCCAGTGTAATACCTCACAAAATATTGTTAAATTCGTGGAAAATTCGAGTGACCAACCTGCAAAACACAACACAAAGCCTCGTTAAGGCTCACGTACCTTTCTCATTCGGCATGGATCCAAATGTTACCATGGCAACGATGTAACATTTGCCTTCTAACCAATTATTTATTTTGTGAACAAAGCTTTGTACTTTACTCGTGTCCTAATATTCACGTAAAAAAACTAAAAAACATTTACATACGGGATCATTTTACTTTAAATGGTGATGATGTTAATTGCAAACATTGCACTTGTGTTTTAAAATACAATGCAACTATGAGCACCATGATAGGCTACCATTTACGTGCATTCAGCGTTCACTGTGACAAGATATGAAACTCTACAGCCAACAATAACTGTTTTAGCAATGTTTGCAATTAACATTATCGCCATTTGAAGTTAAATGATCCTAAACTACGGCATGTTTGCTTCATTTTATCAAATGATCATTATCAAATCAATTATTTTTACAATCCTACTAGCATTTTATTAAGACTAAAAAGCCTTTTCATTTGAGCGAGGAAGTGCATCATTTACGTTAATCTTTAGACACTTAACACATATCTGTAAAATAGTAGCCTTTCTGTAGCTCCAACTGTGTAGCTTTAAAGTAAAGCAAGGTCATGGGTTTGAATCCCATGGAATACAGGCATTAGAAAAATGTATTGCTTGAATGCAGTGCAAGTCATTTTGAATGACTGCCAAATGCATAAATAGGCGGTTATAAATAATTATGTCCAAAATAATTATTTTATAGTTATTACATAATTATATGTTGTTTAGCGCCTAGAAAACCTACTGTTTTCTTTCAAATGTATTGGCGTTTATTTATTTTTTGGTGTGAATATACAAGGGCTGGGTATTGACACAAATTTTACGATTCGATTCAATTTTGATTCACAAGCTTGCGATTCAATTCCGAATTCAATTAATTAAATTCTGATCGATTGGGGTATGTATCAGTACAATACATTGCAAAATATCTCCCAACTAATGCTGTAAACAGGGACCACCAGTTGGAACATCACTGTACAATTAAAGCTTAAAATGAACTGATTTGTATAGGCTTCTGCATTTAATTTATACATAAGGAAGTTTTTATGATAAAAACATTATAATAATTACTTTTTAATGACGTTTCTACTTGGAATGCACTGAAATTTTGAAAGTATATGCCGCCCCACCCTGTCCCGTCCCTCAGTATTCAGCACCCATCTCACTCTTGCCGTTATCACGTGAGATGCTCAATATTCTGCTCTATGCACATGCTCACGACCTGTGCGAACGCTCCACTCATGTACCGCTCATGCTCATCAAAAAAGCAAAGTCCGCTTATAACGCGGCGACATGAAATTTCTATGTAGTCACGCATTTAATTACGGTTGTCAATCGAGAAAGTTTGCAGTGTGCTTAGCAGCATGAAAACTAAACTTTGTGTTCAGATTGTGAATGGTTAATAAACAGAAAGCAAGAGACAAGCCCTACCTTTAGAAACACTAAGGCTGTCTGTAGTGCAAGCTCACTGAATCGCACTCTCGTGAAAACTCAATTGACCTTGTCTTAATTGTACAATGAATCTCTTATTTACATTGTGTTTACAATCTGTTGGTTATAATTTGGTATAATGGTATATTATTTGTTATTAAAGCAGCTATGTTCACAAACCACTATAATTAGAAGAGAAAAGCAAGCAAAATGGTATTTATGGTTTGAATTTCATAATAAAAATGATAGAATTTGAAAGACTTTGTTTCATATCAAAAAAGAGGCACATTACAAAGTTTCATTCATTCACCAACTGAAAACAGCATAGACCAAAAGATCGATCGATACTTTGGATTTAAGAATCGATATCCGTTCACCAAAAGAGGAATCAATTAAAATCGAGAAATCTATATATATTTTTGACCCTGCTGTAGGATAAACTCACTATTCATTTATTTAATGGTGAAGAAGTGGAGAGTAACGGCAGCTTCAGGACCAATTTGACAGTTCCATGCGACTGCTACTTGGAGGCAAAATGCGACTCAAAATGCAATCATACTCTAATGTCTGAGATAGTGGAAGTGAGCTTTGCGTGGGAAAGCACCACTCACATTTTCTTCTGAGTTCTAGATTCAGTTTGCTTTGTACATTATGCATATCAAGACTTTAAAGTGGCTAATGTAACAAGTTGTTTTGTTATTTTCATTAATACAATCATCTATACTTGAGATGACCTTGTTGGCTTCCACCTGCTGCAATCTAAAAGACATTTTGTTTACAGTCACATGGTTCGTGTTAAACAAAACACAATTACGTTTCTTTTGAACAAGCTTTGCATGCTGTCAGCCGAGTCAGTGTTCAATCTTAACCCTGTGTGTGTCTTCCAGAGCTGTGGTGTAGTTGTGGGGTGCAATGGAGGATGGGAAGCCTGTGTGGGCGCCCCACCCAACCGACGGGTTCCAGCTGGGCATGATAGTGGACATTGGTGCGGATGCACTCACTATAGAACCTCTCAATCAGAGAGGAAAGGTAAGACGTCAGCTGTGCTTCCCTTGAAATTTATCCTGTGAGCATTTAACCGGTGACCAAGCAGGTGGCAGCTATTGTTTTTGTGCCATGTTATCAAGCCTCATATGTTGATACGAAGGAAAAATTAGTTGCTAAGCACCTGTGATGATCCTCGGCTGAGCCCAGCGTACCTCGGGCGATCATGTGATCAGCGTTTCTGCTGATGTGAATCCTTCCCATCACACGCATGATTAACTTCATGATGTGTATAAAAGGCCTCCAGGTATCTGAGCAATAGGTAAAATGTGAGAACATGTGTATGTGGAATAGTGCTGTGCCACGTAAGGGTGTCACTTGCAGGGGCTTTGAATAAGTAATAAGCTCTACCTGCTGCAGGTGTGCGGATCACATTACACTCAGGGTATATTCATTAGAAGAAAAAAATCCACCTGCGTCTCAACTACTTACACACGCCCTTAGAGATGGGGGCACTGTGTGTGTAGTGGGGGATATTTCTGAAAAATTTACCAGAAGATTAGAAAACCCGCACACGCACGCACACACACACACGCACACACACGTTTACTTAGCTATCTAAATGGGGACATTCCATAGACGTAATGGTTTTTATACTGTACAAACTGTATATTATCTCCCCTTACACTAACCCTAATCCTAAACCCAGCCATCACACACAACTTTCTGCATTTTTACATTCTTAAAAACCCTTAATTACTTTATTTTATACCAGATTTACCTAAATGTCCCTAATTGGAGGTTTCTGTTAGGTTTTGGTCACTTCTGGGTACAAATTTGTCCCCAAAATAGAGTTAAGTAGGTACACATAATAATGTGTATGTTAAATAATGATTACAGAATGGAAAATATGTTATACATTTTTTACTTGATGATTCCACCAAATGACTTTCAATTTTTTTTTACTTTTCTTGAAAAAGGTATTTTTCAAAACCAACATGAATACAAACAGTATAAGATTTACAATTTTTTCTTATCATTGACTCTCTGATTAAACTATAGATTTACATTTTTTCCTTATCATTGACTCTCTGATTTGTCATTGATAATGACAGTATAAAAACTGTGTTTTTTAAACTATAGATTTACATTTTTCCTTATCATTTACTCTCTGATTAAACTATAGATTTACATTTTTCCCTTATTGACTCTCTGATTTGCCATTGATAATGACAGTATAAAAACTTTGTTGTTTGAACTATAGATTTACATTTTTTCCTTATCATTAAATCTCTGATTTGTCATTGATCCATTAGCTTTTATTAACAAATGGTAAACAATGTGTGAAAAGTTCCCACTAGAATATACAGTATCAAGGTTGTGAATGTTTTTAGGTCAAAGAGGTTGTTGATATTGATGACATTGATGCAGATAATATCTGTCCAGTGAGGTACTAATCTAAATGGCTTAGGCTATATAAATATGAGAGAGTGGAGGAATGGACGAGATGGGTTTTCTGGGAAAGGTCAGCTTGTCTCATCTCGCTCTGAATAATGCACCGATGTGATGGGCAGTTTTGGGTGTCTTATAATGTGTCATGTAATGGATTTCACAGCTTATGTTCTCACCTTTCACATTAACATGACTTTACTGTTTCTTCTCCGCATTATGGCTGCCATTAGACACAATCAATCATGGCTGACCTAGCACCTCTCTTCAGTGTCATTTGTGCAGTCGTAATGTATGAAGACCTTGAGTGTTTATAGCTTCACACCTCAGTGAAAGTAACCAGATAGACTCGGAAGTGAGAGAACAAACGGCTGCCATCATCTACTTATTTTTTGTCTCATTAATCTTCTATGTGGTTGTAAACTATATGGACTTTTATTAATATGGATAAATAGTAATGGTAGCCAGTTATTTTTTGGCCAGTTTTTTCATTTGGCCAGAGGTCACAAAGTTGATGATGCTCATTTTGACTTTACAGACGTTCCTGGCTCCCATCAGTCAAGTTTTTCCTGCTGAGGATGATGTAAACAAACACGTTGAAGACAACTGTAAGTATATCACTTCTTTGGGGCCAATAGTATCATGTTAAATACTTAAGCTTATGATGTTCATTGATATGCTCATATTTACTTGGCTTCCAGGTTCTCTTATGTATTTGAATGAGGCCACTCTTCTTAACAACATCCGTGTCCGTTACAGCAAAGACTTGATCTATGTAAGTCAAATGCTTGTTCTGAATTTTTGTTTTTCATAATTTCTATGCCTTTTCCAACGCCCAAACTACGCAAGTACACAATTACTTGGCCAGTGGATAACATAAGCATGGTCCAATTGTACAGACTTAAGGTGTGGTCACATTAACAAAAATTTGCTGTTAAAAAAACAAACATTTGTACATGGTTGACTGGTTTGGGACAATAGCTTATAACTCTTTATCAAAGTCTTTTTTTGAAATCACTATGGGGAAAATGAATGGAAAAAAATCGCACCATTAAGTTTAAGCCAATGTATGTTGGGCAGGCTGGGATGCTCAAATGAAAAGAATAGATTTACGCACCACTACTTGCACTTGCATTTTAAATTACACACATTACCTTTAAATATGTATAACAAATTGATTCTCTGATTAATTAAAGCCTCTTCTAATGAAACTGCATTTAAAATTTCAACAGATTTGGGCCATTTATGCAAATGCTTGATGCATTCACATGTTTTGCTTAACAGTCACCTCAGGGCAGTGCAGGGCTTCCAGGTTCACGCTAAACCCCACAGATCTCATTGGCAAGCATGCCTGCAGGTACGGAGCTGATGGGCATGTTATTGTCGTGCTCCAACGGCCCTTATTAGCCTCTCATCTGAGAGACGCCGGTCCAGCTGTCAGCGCACGCTCATCAGCACAGCGCACAAGGCTGTCAGGAGACTGCCCAGGCCCTGCCCTAGTGAGACTGCACGTCTCAGATGACCCAGCTAATCCTGGCCAGACGCTATCAAGTTGCCCAATGCACTTAATTAGGTCCTGTGAGGTAGCGGTGCTCCGCATGGCGTGGCTAACCTGAAAGTCTGAGGCTTTGAGTGAAAGCGGTTAAAACATTGCTTTTCGTCTGAGCCGTCCAACTTGTCAACTATTGGTCGGGACTACCTGTTTGCCCAAAATATGTAAAACTGCAAATACAAAAGCACACACCCAACAATGAACGTTTCAAATGTTCTCGGACCCTGTTTGTTTTATTTCAGACTTTTGTGGCTAACATCCTGATTGCTGTGAACCCGTATTTCGACATCCTGAAACTCTACTCCCCAGAGTCCATTAAGAGCTATCAGAGACGCTCTTTGGGGACACTTCCCCCTCATGTCTACGCTATTGGTGAGTGGACAACATATGAATGTCTGTCTAATAGGACACTTGAGGATTTAATTCTAAGCACAAATTCTTTATTTTTGTAGAATTTTTTTATGGTAACTACAGTATTGACAGTGATTTTGACAAACGTCTGTTTCTCTCTATCTGTCTCAGCGGATAAAGCCTACAGAGACATGAAGGTTCTGAAGATGAGTCAGTCCATCATTGTGTCCGGTGAATCTGGTGCTGGAAAAACAGAAAACACTAAGTTTGTTCTCAGGTGTGATAACTCTCAGTCTATTTATGGAATGATGAAAACACTTTTGAAAACACAAGGGTCCAAATTCATTCATACACACACACACACACACACACACACACACACACACACACACACACACACACACACACACACACACACACACACACACACACACCTACACACCTACACACCTACACACACACACACACACACACACACACACACACACACACACACACACACACACACACACACACACACACACACCTTCCAGTGGTGAATTGAGATTTTTTTTAGATATGAAAATATATTTAGCAGTCATTTTATAAAATAGAATTTTATAAAAATATATATGTCTGTGAAACTGCTCAAAATCATAAAGACCCATTGTAACATTCATTGTGGTGACTTAATACGATGATTATTTCACATGTTTTGCCACATCTTGAAAAAAATGGGTAGGTATCCTGAATAAACTTCTGATGGTAAATGTTCCGCTGATGTAATAGTGTTACAAGAAATATTACTTTAGCAAATCATCATAATCAAATGATTTTTGAAGGATCATGCGACACTGAAGACTGAAGTAATAATGCTGAAAATTCAGCTTTGCCATCACAGGAATAAATTACATTTTAAAATATATTCCGTTAATAGAATAACGTTATTTTAAATGGTAATTTAAAATAATATTATGTTTTTTTTTTTGTATACTGTATTTTGATCAAATTAATGCAACCTTGTTGAGCGTAAGAGACTTCTTTCAAAAACAATAAAAAAATCTTACCAAACTTTTGAATAGTTGAATGTTGCAGTGCTCAGTAATGTTGATGGTTAGTAAATATGTTTTATGTTTTATTGGACCAGTTTTGTCATTAATGTCATCATTTTTTGATACTGTATCTGTTTAATTTCAGGTATTTAACCACATCTTATGGAACAGGTCAAGATATAGATGAGAGGATTGTTGAAGGTAGGCTCTCCAAAGACACTTAGAACTGGTTGTCTTGTACAGTAGTGTTTGATTTTTGCATATGATACAAAATCTATGATTGTGATATGTGTGTTCCATGCAGCCAACCCCTTGCTTGAAGCTTTTGGAAATGCAAAGACGGTCAGGAACAACAACAGCAGTCGGTTTGGAAAGTTTGTGGAAATTCATTTTAATGAGAAGGTAAACTTTGTCTTAGTCTGAAGACAAGAGTGTGTCCTCTGTAAGACTTCATGTAGTTACTAATTGTGTTCATCGTGTCTTCAGAATGCAGTTGTGGGCGGTTTTGTCTCGCACTATCTGCTGGAGAAGTCTCGGATTTGCATGCAGAGTCCAGAAGAGAGAAATTATCATATATTTTACAGACTCTGCGCAGGGGCATCGGAGGACATCAGGAACAGGCTTCATCTCAACTCTCCGGAAAACTTCCGGGTCAGTTTCCTTTGAATTGTGTATCGGGAAGCTGGAAATCATTTTACCAAGCCTAGACACTTGGTTCAGCTGGAAACTTCGAGACTCTCTGTTATAATTGGTGCAATAAAAGCCACCTAACAACTGTGACCATAGCAAGCAGGCTATCAAAGCACAGTGCCAAATGAAGTGGCGAAACATTTGATAAAATCCAATAAAATCCTTTAATACCTTAGTTTAGGTTATCTGATTTCAAGCCTTTGTATATGTGAGGTTTCAAGCCCTCATATACATGAGATACCATGAAACTGTAGATATACCACTAGATGGCATATTTGCTTTACAATGATTACGAATGTGTTTCTGCTGTTTCTATTCTCGTTTGTTAACTTTCATCATTGTGTGTTTGTGTTCACTCAGTATTTGAATCGTGGCTGCACGCGATACTTTGCAAACAAGGACTCGGATAAACAGATCATGCAAAACAGGAAAAGTACTGAGGTACGTAGAATCATCTTTGTTTAGGAATCTCTGGGGCAGTACCGTGATGAATCTTTTTCCTTCTTCCTCTGTGTTGATGAACATTTGTGACAAATCTAAAGTGATGAACAGCACTAAGCTAAGCTTAAGATTAAGATTTCAGATTCATTTTTGATATATGATCAAATCCTCACAGTTCCTTTTGTTCATGTAGTAAAAAATTAAGACTAGGGGACATGCTGCTGAGTGAACAGACCTTGACCGCAGTCAAAATCTCTGAAGTTGCAGGATCACCGTTTTACCTCAAATAGAATTAGTTACCCTCAGAAATTAGTTCACATCTTTGATGAATTATGTAAAGTGTAATAAATTCCAACGTTGTTTTGTTGTGTTTGCACACGGCCCTCTCTGGAGACTGAGCCCATCAATTGATGTTATTGTTATCAAGGGCCATTATTATAAATCATCGTTGTGTTGAATCCCTGTGGAGGTGATGAGATATTCATTAGCTGCTGTTTCTGCCGGTGCAGTCGTTCATTTGCTAGCTCAACACTGTCTGTTTCATTGTATTTTCAGATGAAAATCTAAGATTAGTTTCTTACCCCAAATTCACAGATGGTACTTTTCTTGTTTTTTTGTTTTTGTTTTTTTTGTCTCCTTTTTTATCATCCTTGAACAATTGAATCTCATAATGATTTTGGGTCGGTATTAAGATATGCAATCCATCTTTAATTGTGAATCAGGCTCTGGTCCAAAACCTAGTGAGCGGTCTCATGTCTAGATAGTCTATTAAGACTGCATCCTAATCCTAACCAAGATGGAACCTCTTAAGTGACTAAATTTGGACTCTTTACAAAGGCAGCAAGTCTGTGTCACAAAAATAGAAATCAAATTGACTCGACTTACTGTTGATTCTAAGTGTTAGATTAGCATGCTGCTAAACTAACAGCATGATAATCTAATAAGCATAAAAATACAAAGCACACATAAACATTTGTTTTAAAATAGTATTTTTAACATTTTAAAAATATATATATATTTAGCGATACTCTCTGGTATTGAATTAGATTTCAGTGTATTTATGATTTTTGTTCAGCTTCTTCAAACTTTGTTCATTCATCTTGAATTGAATTGTACTCAGTGCATTCAGGGATTGCCTTCCGAACAAAAGATATGTACGAGGCTGCTTTAAAATTTAAACAATACTATGTTTTTATAATTGCTTTTGACTACAAAGCCTCCCTTTGTCAAAGACAATATCCAAAGGCCCCCCAAAATATTTCTTGTACTTCTGCTTTCATGACAAAGCTGAGTATATTCATATTTACAGAATCTAGTAGCAGTAATTCAAAATAATAAAATAAAATAATTATAAATTATAATTATATTCCATACGTTTTTGTTTTTTTTTTTGTCGTTTGGGATAACAGTTTTTTAACTCACAAATAGCAGTTTCTCAGCAATGTCTACCCACATATTTTATAGCTTAACATAACCAGAAACCTTTATATTCATACATTTAATTATTTTATTTTTTTATTAATATCCATGACTTTTCCAGGTCTAGAAATCACACTTAAAATGTCCCTCATACAGTACATCCAGGCTCTTCAAGACCATGAGAACCCTGGGGTTATGAATAAAAATGAGGAAAAAAAAATGTAAATCATAAATGCAATCTTATATTGATTTTTTTAATATATATTTTTTAGATGTTTTAGCTTATTTTAAAGCTTGGTTTGTCATTAAAATGCTGCCCTGTATGTAGGTTTTGGAACAGAGCTTCACTCTTCTAATAGCCATAATGTTTATGTCGATATTTTTGTAACTGAATATTGTGTGTCTTTGCCTTCCCTGATCTTCTTAAAATTCAGGATCATAAGGTGATGTTTTACCAGTTGTCCTTCTTTCTATAATTCTTTTCATGGTTTACATTCTTTGGCTTTCTGGGTTTCTGTGCATGAAATTGATCATTAGTGTGTGCATGGGTCTGCAAGCTAATATGCATGAGGCTTTCTCTGTGAAATAAGTAGTTTTGGTAGAGGTGCTTGTAGTCATGGGTATGGAACAGCTTTTACGCTCTAGCGTTGGTCAGAGTGGTGTGATCTGTTGTGTCATCTGACTGCACATTATCGATACGTCATTGACTTAAAGGCATAGTTTGCCCAAAAATAAAAATGATGTCATCTACTCACCCTTGTATGCTTTAAACACAGAGAAGTTTTGAAGAATGTTTATGTTGCTCTTTTCCCCATACAACAGCAGCATAACGTGTCCATAGAAAGTCATTCAAGTGTAGAATGGCATAAGGGTGAATAAATTATGACAAAATCATCTTTTTTTCTTCTTTTTTTAAGTATAATATAATAAAGGAACTTCTGGCACACTCTGATCCTCAGGTGTGGTTTGATTTCCTTTCCTCCTTTTAATCAGAGATCTAGATCTGTATACAGTCCTCCAGTATACATATCTGATCTTCTGAGGCTTGTGTGACGTGTGGATGTTGTTGAATCTGGAACCGTGTGTCTTGATGGTCCGTTGTGTTCGTAGCATGGGAAAGTGGGTGCTCTGAAGGACCCTCTGCTGGATGACCTGGGAGACTTCAACAGGATGGTGGTTGCCATGAAGAGAATCGGCCTGGATGACACAGAGAAGCTCAATCTCTTCAGAGTGGTGGCTGGCGTCCTTCATCTCGGCAATATCGACTTCGAAGAGACAGGAAGCACCTCTGGTAGCCATTCACGTAGCATCTGTATAAAAATACCTACTTAAACTTCATCCAACTTCATCCAACATTAGCAAACTATTTTGCCTTTATTTGATGACCTAACCTGGCATGATGCGACAACTTTCAAGCGTAAAGTCAATTTCTATCCTGCATAAAGTGACAAAATCACATTAGAACATGTTTAATATAAAACCAGTGAGATTTAATTTCTGGAAGGGGCTGTCCATCACGGAACTAGAAACCATGCAAACAGACAGTAAATGTCTTGTGTGTCAGTTGCAGTCGCAGTTAGGACAAAAAAGAGATAGGATTTATCGCTTTTTGCTTCATCACGTCACACTTGGATCAGAAATATTCGGTTTCCTTCAGGTTAAGAGACTTCAAAATATGACCAATTTTGCTTTTTTAAAAATATATATATTCAGAATTTGCACTATCTGCATTCAGTCAGGGAAAAGTCACTGTTGTCTGAAGTGTTATTTTTTAGCTTATCCACTTGCTGATGTTCTCCTCATTAAACTCCCTCACCCACCCACACACACACACCCCTTTTCCTACTCAAAAGACTTCATTAGAGAGCTACTGTGGGGGTAAGGGGTCTTCTTCTAGTGTTACCAGACTTGCGCTCCGGATTTGTTTTCCTCTTCTGCTGAAGGTAAAATACCTTTTACTGCTCTGGCCTACACCATTTTCCCACTCACAATGGAGATGCTGGCCCTAGACACCTTTTAGCTGGAAAACATGGAGCCTAATGTTATAGAGGTCTTACAGGAGACCTGAAGGCTATTATGTATGAACACATATTTTTGGAAATGGCTGAGATAGGAGCTTGAAGGAGTGTGCTTTTATAGATTTGTTTGCACACTTTTAGCTCTTAGACAGCAGTCAATAGGATGCGTCACATAACGTGATTTTCTTGCATCGAGCCATAAAATGTGATGGGTAATTTGGTAGTCATGTTCATGTTTTATATGGTCCTATTAAGCCTGGTGATAAAAGTTATTATATGCAAAATAAAATAGATACATCACTGAGGATGCGTCCCAGTGCATCCATGAGATGTTCCTGCATATACAGTCTCTCAAATTATTTAATACAAATTACATTTAATTTATTTTTGTAAAGGAAAATAAAAATGACAAAATACTCAAATACGTATTTTAAATACATGTTAAAAATACTTCCCATCTCTGGCTGTGGAAAATTATAAGTGATCTAGGAGCTTTATTTAGCTTTTTAACACAACGTCAATCCTTCACAGCCTCGCTTTCATACCTGTCATGGCACTTCTCTGAATAAGGTGTATAATGGAGAAAAAAACTCAGTAAAAGAATGAAAGAAAACTTAGGTAGTTTGGCATAATCTTTTATTATGAGGAGCAGCACAATTATGCAGCAAAAACAAAACAAAAAAATGGTGATTTCATAAAGAGGACTCCTGCAGACCCTCATGACCATTTGTCATGACCATTTGTCTTAATCAGTAGGTCTCTTAATATATCAGATCATTTGACCTTTTAGGACATGGCAAGGTTCAGGTTGTACTACAAAAAAACATTATATGTATGTTTTTTTTTAGTACGACCTGAAACTTGTGGTTGCACCACAATGACATTTTAAATGTAAACTTTTGTCAAAATTTTTATTAAAGGCTTAGTTCACCCCAAAATTAAAATTCTGTTATTAATTAAGATCTTTTTGATGAAATCTGAGATCTTTCTGACCCCTCCATAGACCGCAACGCAACAACCACTTTCAAGCCCCAGAAAGCTAGTAAAGACATTGTTAAAGGAGTCATGAACTGGATTGTTTTATTATTTTATAATGTTGCCTGGGGTGCCCTTATAATGTTAGTATGATTTTTACATCAAAAATTGTCATAATTTATAAATAAAAGCCATTTTTCCAAGCCTGATTTCAGCCTCAGATTTGAACGCTCTGTTTTAAGGGGCGTGTCTGCTGTGAGACTGCAGTGCAAACGCCCACTGCTGTGATTGGCTGACATGCTTGCATATGAAATAGCTAGTATTACATGAACTCTCTCGAAAACTTTTACTACGTTTTTACTATTACAGCTAACGAGATTAACAAATCGTGAAAAGTATCGTTTAAAGCATTATATTTAAATCTATTCCATCACATGAAAGGTTGCAGCATGATGAGCACTGACTGAGCAGATGACAGACAGTCTGTTGATCGCGTGAATAAAGATCTTATCATTGCAACGCAATTTTTGTAAAATGTTTAGCACAGACACCTAAGCCAGTGGGAAGGGTTGTAGGAACCACGTCATTAAAAATTAATTTAATCCACTGGTCCCTGATAGCTTGGTCCGTTCTTGGGAGAGAAAAAACATTTCCATGTTGATTCTGGCAGTCAACAACAGAGCAACTCACGTGTGCACCACGTTTCTGCATCTTTCACGGTCGAGTGCGTACTTCGAATCGGAATTCAGTAATGGCAGCGCTCAACTGAATATGAGGGGGAGAGGGGCAGGGCGGGCTTCCTGCAGCATAGAGACAGAGCGTATTTAGGCCACGCCCACACCCAGGGGGAAAACAAACCAACCGTCCCCATTGACTTTGCATTGCGAGAGGCTGCCTCCTTGTCATTCCTTGCTTCTAACAAAAGACATAAAAATGACTAAAAGCTGCTGTGTGACAAGGTGTACAGCAAAGAAGCTAAAAAACCCAGAAATAAGTTTTTATTAGCTCTCGACCCCAAAAAACGAGTGTTTAAGGACATAAAAGTGGATACAGGCAGTTGAGACAGAGCGTCACGTGTCTCGTCATTACTCTGAGAACTAACGTACGTCCGCTGGAGGAGACCGTAATCGGCAACACAGGATAGTTTATCTTACAGAAATATAATATATAAAACTGACATTTGTATATTTGGCTCACCAGTGACCAAATGTTTAACTTACTGCACACGTAGTGTATTTTTAGTGCATACTGGGTGTCAGGATCCCACAATTTACCCATTCGTTCCAGCCTGTATCCACTTTTATGTCCTCAAACGCTCGTTTTTTTGGGGTCGACAGCTTATGAAAACTTATTTCTGGGTTTCTTAGCTTGTTTGCTGTACACCTTGTCACATAGCAGCTTTTAGGCATTATTCTGTATTTTGTTAGAAGCAAGAAATGACAAGGAGGCAGCCTCTCGCAATGCAAAGTCAATGGAGACAGTTGGTTTGTTTTCCCCCTTGGTGGGCGTGGTCTTCAGATTATGACGCGTTGCGTTCTGTCTCTATAGGTCTGCGGTGTCCATATATGGTATATCCTGCGCCGACTTGACGTCAAGTCGGCGCAGAAATTAACATCACGTATTTGAGTGCGCGTGCACGTGGGCTGGTTGACGAACCCAGGGGTAAACAAACGCTTCACTTTTAAATATCGGCTTCCCGGCCAGTGTATAATCGTTAGGCAATCATAACATAATTTTTTTCTTGTGGAAAAGTGAAAATTACAGGTCATGACTCCTTTAAAATAGTCCATGTGACTCCAGTTGTTCACCTTGTTGAAGCTTAATGTTATGAAGCGACGAGAATACTTTTTGTGTGCAAAAAGCAAACAAAAATAACAGACTTTATTGAAGAATTTCTTCTCTTCTGTGTACAGCGTAGGAGACTGACACAGAAGAGAAGAATTTCTTCAATAAAGATATACTGATTTAAAAAAAAACAAATTAACAATTTTTCTTTTATCTTAGTCTGTAGTTGACTGACATATTTTGATCTAATTTGACAATGAGAGAACAGGTCATTAACAGCTACGAATGTATCGGTAAATTGAAAAACATTAAGAATTTTGTGCTATGTAGACGTAGCATAAGAAACATAATGAGACACAGTTTTAAGATGACCATTAGAATTTGCATCTGATCTCAGGTGGCTGCATTTTGAAGAACCAGTCCAGTCAGACTCTGGAATACTGTGCTGAGCTGCTCGGCCTGGACCAGGACGACCTGAGAGTCAGCCTCACCACCAGGGTCATGCTCACCACTGCAGGGGGCGCCAAAGGCACAGTAATCAAGTGAGTGACCCCATATGTTTACCTTAACATCTGCTCAGCCAGTGGCCCGGGGGCAACTTGTTTTGTTTTAGATCTGTAGTTGCATCCAAATGATGATCAAAAGACAAATCAAAAGTCAGCACAGATCCCTGCTTGGTATTTGACACACTCTCCTCACATCTTAATCTCCCTGCGATGCAAAACGTCTTCTAGTATTACATTTCATCATTTCGCCCCATTTGCATTCACATAACTAAATGAATCCTCTGGTCGCCCGCTCACAGACGAGGGGAGAGCTGAAAATAGCTAATCGGAGCTTTTCCATTAGAGATATGGTCAGTTTAATCAAATGTGTCAGAGACTAAATTGGCTGAGGGGCCGTAATAGTCTAGTTGCCATCGAAAGTCTTCTGAATTTAAACGGAAGTGTTTTTTTTTTTTGGATTACATAAGAGAGGAGGCCTTGAAGGTATCAATGAGCTTTTTCCACACCACTTCTTCTCCGTAATGGTCAAAGATAAGACTCAGGTTTGCAAGTTTGTGAAACAAAAGCCCAATTCTTCTCAGCTTTCAACATGTAAAACCCACAGTCCAATTACTGCACACACCAATTGTCAAAGGGGAGAGGAATTGGAAAAACTTGATTGCCTCGATTGAATCGTATGCTCCGTTCTCTGTTGCCCAGGTGGGGTTTTATATTCTGTGGCGTCTGAATGATAGGGCAGCGCTCGGTGGATTAATATTTAACCAAGCACAGATGCCGGACTGGGAGTGTTTGCACTGCATGAATAATGGATGTTTGTCTGAGGGAGTGGCCTAGGGTCTTTTAGGTATGATGAGAATCAAAGTCACAGGAGGTTTCACCCTCCTCATTTGACTGAGAACAGATGCACAACCACGTACACATGCAATATGCATTTCATGGAAAATTATGGAGACTGTATTCAAACAAGGCTACGGTGACCCTTGCAATTCACATCGATAGACACCGGAGAGGGCAGCAGCTTGTGCCTGACAGAGCTTCATTTCAGAGCCGCATTGTGATTTTTAAAAATCTGTTAAATGCAACAAAAGCAGGTGACATTGAGAAGGAAGAGTGCAGCAGCCTCTCGACTCACACGCTACAGAGGGAATACATTAATAGTATAAAAGCGAGTTAATGAAAAGCAATCTCGCAGACTCGAGATCGAAGAGATTATTGTGAGCCAAGACCAGCTTTTATTAACTGTGCAGGCAATAAGAGTCACACAGCAGGTATTCCCACAGCGGGACAGCATCTTCAAGAGAGCAAGAAGGTTTTTATCATCCAGTTCTGAAGTTTCAGATAGTTGCCGGTATCCCTACACCTCCTGAGGATTGCGGGGAGCCACTGTGGCTTGTGATTATGAGCTGCTTTGCTTTAACAGGCGTGTGTTATTGAGATTTATTGTGTTTTCATGTAATATCGCTTGGCTCTTGCATTTCGAGCCCTTTAAGCTACACCGGGATTTCAAGTGCTGTTTGTATTGCGTATATACATTTATCAAAGTATCCACTGCAAAATATGTTTGAATTGAACCTTTTCCCTGTACAGTTTTCAGTTTAATTATGTAATTAATCTTCTGAAGGACCAATTAATTGGTTTTTATACATTTGATGAAGAACAAAGATGTTGGAATATATATATTTCTGCATTATAAGTAGTTTGGGCCTTTTACACCCAGTTATTTGCATACTATAAACATATTTTCTTGCATAGTCTTAAGAATTTGTGTAATTGTCATTTTTGGAAACAAGAAAAAATTCGCCGTTAGCACTCAGAAAAGCAGAAAATTGTCCCAATTTACCTTTGTCCCTATAAATACAAGGCACACACACACACACAACACAACATTTTTCTCTTATACTGTTACCAAATAATTTCACTGACACAAAAAAAGACCTCAATTATATTCGTTTGTCCTCTGACTTTATTTGACCCGACAATAATGTGTTTAGACTGTAATACAGAGGTGATTTTATTTATTTTTTTAGCAGCCTTGAGCATCTGCTATCATAATGGAATTGAGAGGAAAATAAATTAAATTTTGACTCAAAATAATTTCTCGTTGGAATTCTGCTTTGCCCCTAAAGTGTTTTTACATGTTTTGCTTGGAATGCTTAAACAGCAACTATCTTAAGAGTGCAAAGTTGGACGGAGTAAAACAGAATGGACATGTATTGATGAGGCGACATTAGCAGAAGCCTTGGCCCAGATTTTGACTCCTCCTGTCCCACTTTGCTCCTCTCCAGGGTGCCTCTGAAGGTGGAACAGGCCAACAATGCCCGCGATGCTCTCGCCAAAGCCGTTTACAGCCGACTCTTTGATCATGTGGTCAAACGGGTCAACCAGTGCTTTCCCTTTGATACGTCCTCCAACTTCATCGGCGTGCTGGACATCGCTGGCTTTGGTGAGCTTGTGAGATAGCCGCAATGGACGGGTCACATTGTCTAACACTGAATCTCAGTGGCTCTTCAATTTTCAAACTTGTCAACCTAAGAAATTATGCATCTGAGAAATGAGACAACCTAGTCTTCAATACAGTGAGCTCTTGCGAAACATCTGGTATTATTAATTTTGATTGGGAACTGAAGTAGTGCAGAATCTTAAATATTTCTTGTTCGTTTTATGTTTCAAAGATTTTTTGTTAAAAAAAATTTATTTATTTTTTTACTCCTTTATTTTCATGTTTAAGTTAGATTGTGATTCCCTGATTTTCCGTGTTGTCTCAGACTTATTGACCCTACTATATGTAATGTCAGAGTTCTTTCTGAGCTATTTTGACTAGCTTAAAGCACTTAAAATATTCTTGGTTAAATATAAATTAAGATGTCGAAATAATTTGTCAAAACATTATAAAACATATTTATAAAGTAATTAATTACTGTATTTAATTTAAGTGCTTTTCCAAAGTAACAAAGTAAGGGATTATTGTAAAGGGTTTTTTTCTGTAATTTAATTACAGTTACTTCTCATGTGATTGCATGAAATACTTTATGGACTATTGAAAAATTCAATATAAAACAATAGTGGATTTAACATCAAAATGTAACATCTAATCTTAAAATTTTAGTTTTTAATGGAACCTTCTCTCTATGAATACTTTGGTCAGTTCAATAATTATTTATGCAATTTTATATTATTTATTTGAATGAATTAAAAGAGCAGTTTTGTAAGTAATGCAATACTTTTTAGAGAGAGTAATTAGTACAGTAATCTTATTACACTGTTGAAGATGTTAATTAGTAGCTAGTAATTAATTACTGGGTAAGCATGCTATACAATAGACATCTATGGGAATTGCGTATCTCCATTTTAAGTTCATAACTGTCCGTTTTTTTTTGTTTTATACAAACTGGAATTACTTCCCACGATAACAGATGCTGTCTGTCGATAGAGTTTAGCTACTTTAACTGTGACTTGAAATATTCCATTAATGTTAAACTTTAAAATAAACATAGCATGGAATATGACTGATTGAATATATAGAAGACGTAGTGATTCACTAGCTATTAGCATGTCTTATGCAGAAATAAGGTTGAGAATATGTGGTAAGATTAACGATAATTGTTTCTCACTAACAGTGTTTCTGTAATAGTGTAACTGTTAAATGCCTTTAGAGACATACCAAGCGCATGAATCATAAAATGCTTTTTTTTAATATTCCTGTTCAGAGTATTTCGAGCACAACAGCTTCGAGCAGTTCTGCATCAACTACTGTAATGAAAAGCTGCAGCAGTTTTTTAATGAACGCATACTGAAAGAGGTGAGTCACGAATGTTATTGGGATTTTTTGTATCGATCAGTGACTCATAAATATGCCCTCCTTAAAACTAACAAATGAAGCTATTTCATCTGTATCTTTTTTTCAATTGCAAGCATATTGCTCTTCCGTTTTAACAGTTCCAGTTTAACTTCTTTTGAAATGCTCTTGTTCCAGCAGATTAAGTTAAGCATTTTCTCACTTTTAGCAAAAACCAATGCACATTTACTTTGTTTTTGTTTTCCCTCTTCCTTCCCAGGAGCAAGAGCTGTATCAGAAAGAAGGCCTGGGAGTGAATGAAGTTCATTATGTTGATAATCAGGACTGCATAGGTGAGTGTCCCTTCGGCACTGAATAATGATCTTCCTCCATTTCAATCATTACTGGATGCACTACGGCCCATACATGGCAATATAAAGTCCTCCATACACGGAAATGCTAGGGTCTCTAAATCCAAAATGTGTTACAATGCAAATGTAATTTCTTCTCAAATTATGACCTTCAAATGATGATAACATAGTTATTTGTATACATTGCCATGTCCGTTAATCTCTTGACAAATCATGCTGAAGATTAATATTCCAGCAGAAATGCTTGCTGGGTGCTTGAGATAACACAGGATTGAATCCTGGGAATGACCTCTCTCACTCTTGAACCCACTGGAGAGGGTTTACTAGATAAGATGAGGTCACACTGTTTTAGTTTTTTGATGCCGGCTCTAAAAGTGATCTGTCGAGCAGTGCAGTCCGAACCAAATCACCCATCAGTAACAGAAAGTCAGTTCAAACTCAGGACACACTGTGAAATCTTCCCCCGGTTCACTGAATGCAAATACCATCACCAGACCGAAGTCTGCTGTCTGAAGGTATCAGATTCAGAACCAGTACCTTTTATCTTTTAAGTCGACCTGCATTTTAACCCAAATGATTTATCAAAGATCTTCCTATGCATGCCAAAAGAAACCACCTATGTATTTTTTGCCCAAGCTGTCACAACTCAACAGCTTGTGTGAGTTTGCACAGTATGCAGGTGGCTTGACACAACATCTCTCCTCTGATGTGGTGTCTGCTGTGCAAGAAGTAGGAACGCGACACCTGCACCGCAGATGTCACTTCTGTTCCGAGGGGAAAGACTTGCTTTCCATTTATCAGCTCTGCTTTTACTAATTCTCCTGATAGTGATGCAACACATGTCCTTGTGACTTCCAAATGGACACGCCGCTCCTTTCCCTGCACGTCTCCTCATCAATCACCTCACATTTATCCTCGGGTGTCTGCTCATGCAAATACATGACTGCGCTTGCATCCGCACCTCTCTCACCTGTGCACGTCTCAGATGAATTATGCATACGACGTATGCCTTCACACTGATTATCAAAAAGGTCCATGTGTGCCCCCCGACTTTGCATTCGTCCATTAAACTTGCTGAGTTCTACTTCATTTTGTATAATACCTTCTGCTGGGAGATTGAATATATTAAATCACTATTCACCTCGTTTTCGTTCGCATGAAACTTTCTGTCGTCAGTCCTGAACTTGTGACTTGGCTTTGCAGATCTGGTTGAGGCAAAGCTGGTGGGTATCTTGGATATTCTGGATGAGGAGAACCGTCTTCCCCAGCCCAGTGATCAGCACTTTGCAGAGACCGTTCACAGCAAGCACAAGGTTCACTTCCGTCTCACTGTAAGCTATGGTTTGGTTCTTTTCAATAGCCAAGTCTATATATAGCAAAGAAAAGCTGGAAAGTCTGCAGGATAGTGTTCTACAGCATCTCAGTAATAAAAAAATTATTAATAAATAAAATATACTTAGTTCTGAACACCAAATCAATTTTCACTTCCTGCATTTTGACTGGGCCTTCAGTGTCATTCTGAAGTTATCTTAAAATATTGTTAAAAATAGTAGCCTAATATGTAGTGGAAGATGGAGTAAGATGCCCCCCCACCTTTTAATTTTCCTTTTGACTGTAGCTGTCACTGAATCTCATCTCAGCATGTTTATTTAATAGCGATTCTCTTATTAATCTTGAACATCAATATTTAAAATCTATTACATCTGAAGAATTTGAATAATTCATTTAGATTTGTATTGTTAATGTATGTATTGTGTTTTGATTTGAAGTGAAAAGTTAAAGTTAGACCCTAGGTTTAATAATTTTTTATATATATTTCAAACATCCTCATTTTTCATCATAACCTGCTGGATAATTGAAAATAATAGACCGTATCTGTAAAATTATATTGTGCAATTCCGATGTATCTCTTTTTTGGGGATTCATTTGATTTGGCATTGTTCAACTTAATGGTCAAAATGCATATATTACCTTAGAATTTTTGATTTAGTATTTCAAATTATTTACGCCTTTAGAAAAAGAAATCATAATATATAATTTATTTACATATTATGACCTAGGTAGGGAGTCTTACTATAGTGGGAAAAGATCGCCCTTTTTCATGATTTTCAATTTTGTGTTAAAATAATTCAATGAGCTATTATTGTTTATTTACCTTAACAATATATTGGATGAAGCATCATTATTGGCTAACATAATGACATTTTTTAATGAATTAAAAATTCACACTGTTCTTAAGGGAAACATCATCCCTCATCTTACTGTATATTTCTACATGACTTATTCCAGCAAACAGGCCTTTTTGTACTTTTTTAGTTTGTTTTTTTAGTTTAATAAAGTAAATAAAAACTACAAATATACATATACTTTTTTGCCATTATATTAGGCTACAGAGCTTTTGGAGTAATTAATGTGCATATGTTTATTAAAAATATGTCATGATGCATATTAGCATCATGATGCAATTAGACTCCATTTTCTTCATGTAAAATATTATTTGTTATTTTATTTATTTTGATATATGGGATTTATATATGACCTGGGCATTTCTAGTTTTTATGTGATTCACCCTGACCTTCCATCAATGTCAAGACCCAAAAATGAAGGAAATCATAACCATACAGATGCAAAGATGGATTCTCTGTGGGCTGTTTTTTCAGGTGCCTAGGAAGTCAAAGCTTACAGTCCACAGGAATTTGAGAGATGATGAAGGTTTCATCGTAAGACATTTCGCTGGTGCCGTGTGCTATGAGACTGTAAGTTCCCAATTCACTCAGTTCATTCTGAATTCTTTTACAGTGCCCTCCACAATTATTGAACCCCCTGGTAAATATGATCCAAATTGGCTGTAAAAAATAAATCTGCATCGATTATCCTTGTGATCTTTCATTCAAAAAATGTGCAAAATTCTAACCTTTCATTGAAGTAAAAGAATTGAAAGTGGGGGGAAATCACATTATGAAATAAATGTTTTTCTCCAAAACATGTTGGCCACAATTATTGAAACCCCTAGAATTTTTTACGAGTAAAATATCTCTGAAGTATATTCCCATTAATATTTACCTTTTTTAGTACACCAGGGTGACTAGGAACATGAAACTGTCCAGCTATGACTTCGTGTTTCACAGGAGTTTAAATATGAGGAAACACAAAGGCCAAATCCCCTTAATCATCCATCACAATGAGTAAAACCACAGAATACAGTTCTGATGCGTAGCAAAAGATTGTTGAGCATCACAAACTAGAAAGTGGCTGTAAGACAATAGCTAAAGAATTGAAAATCCCCATTTTGACCATCAGGGCAATAATTAAGAAGTTATAACCAACTAAAGATGTTATGAATCTGCCAGGAAAAGGACGTGTGTCTATACTGTCTTAATGCACGGCGAGTATGAAAGTTTGAGTGGCCAAAGACTCTCCAAGGATCACAGATGGAGAATTGCAGAGATTAGTTGAGTCTTAGGGTCAGAAAGCCTAAAAAAAAAATTATCAAACAACCCCTACATCCCCACATGTTGTTTGGGAGGGTTTAAAAAAAAAACCTCCTCGCTCATCCAAAAACAAATTCCAGCAAATTTAATTGTCAGACACGACTGGATCTTCAAACAACACAGGGTTCTGTGGTCAGATGAGACTAAAACAGAGCTTTTTGGCAGCAAACACACTAGATGGGTTTGGTGAACACAAGGATAAAAAGTACCCCATGTGTACAATTTAATATACCATTGGATCTTTAATGTTGTGGGCATATTTTTCTGCTGGAGGTCCTGGACTTCTTGTTCAGATACATGGCATTGTGGATTCTATCAAATATCAACAGATAAAAAATCAAAACCTGACGCCTTCTGCTAGAAATCTTATAATGGGCCGTGGTTGGATCTTCCATCAGGACAACGATCCAAAACAAACATCAAAATCAAAACAAAAATTTGTTGTGGAGCACAAAATGAAGCTTCTGCCATGACCGTCTCAGTCCCCTGACCTGATGAGTGGGCTGAACTGAAGAGAAGAAGCACCAACATGGATCTGGGAATCTGAAGGATCTGGAGAGATTCTGTGTGGAGGAATGGTCTCTGATCTCTTGTCAGTTATTCTCCAAACTCATCAGGCATTATAGGAGAAGACTCAGAGCTGTTATCTTGGCAAAAGGAGATTGCAAAAAGTATTTAATAAAAGGGTTTCAATAATTGTGGCCAACGTGTTTTGGAGAAAAACATTTATTTCATAATGTGATTTTCCCCCCACTTTCAATTCTTTTACTTCAATGAAAGGTTAGAATTTTGCGCATTTTTTGAATGAAAGATCACAAGGATAATCGATGCAGATTTATTTTTTACAGCCCATTTTGATCATATTTACCAGGGGGTTCAATAATTGTGGAGGGCACTGTATGTATAGAAACCATTGTGTTGTTTACACACTGTAAAAACAATTGGGTACTTGGGGGAATCCCTTTGGTAAAGTTGTTTTTTTGTGTGTGTGGCTGACTTTGTGTTTATTTCTATGCCTTGTGGGTTTTGTGTATGTGTGTGAGCAGACCCAGTTTGTGGAGAAGAATAATGACGCCCTCCACATGTCTTTGGAGAGCCTGGTGTGTGAGTCGAAGGACAAGTTTGTGCGGGATCTCTTTGAGAACAACTCCAATTCCAAGGACTCAAAGCAGAAGGCTGGCAAACTCAGCTTTATCAGTGTGGGAAACAAATTCAAGGTGAATCTACCCTTTAGCTTATATTCTCCTGATAGCCAGAAAACACACATTGTCAAAGGCATTAATAAGTCTTAAGAAATGACAAAAAAAAATTAAGCCCTCAAGACTACAGGCTTTCCTCAGATCAGGAGTTCCTCAAGGCTTTGTATTTGGACCGCTGTAGATTTTGTTTTACGGGGCTATACGTTTTATTTTTGTTCTTCTTCTTGATAGTTGTAGGTTTTAAAAGCTTTTGTGAGAGACAATTGATCTTTTACCTGGTGATCTAATTCCTTTCCTTCTAACTTTTGCCCTTTCTCAATCCTCCTTTCTTAGACCTTCTCCTGTTTCTTCAACCTTTCCCTGTGAAAAGTTCTGGTGCTGAAATAAATGTAGAAAGAGAGAAAAAAACTGAAGCTTCTGTAGGGTAAGCCTGGCTGAAATATTCAGTGCCAGCACCACAGGGTAACCTGCAACCTCATAAACAAATGTTGATCTTAAGTTTCTCCCACCCTTCTCCTTCACCCACTTGGTCCATTTCCATGCCTTTGTGTGAACGTGGCTGCCACATTTTTAGTCTCTGCTGTAGTTTTTTCTCATGTCATTGCTGAAGAAATCACACACACGGAATTCATACTGTTAGGGAGCTCTCACTGTAAGCACATCACCACGTAATTTATGTCACCATCATGATAAGATAAAAGATCTTTGTAATTGGACCAATCACCAGTATAATGCATGTCTTTTACTTCCTGTATGTGTCAAAATGTGTAATACCATTTGCATGGCAGTACAACTGTGTGTTTAAAATAATTTTTATTTTTACAAAAAAAGATGCTCTTGATTAAAATTTACAGGATTCACTCTCACATTTCTTTTCTGATCAAATTTCATAGACCCAACTGAATCTTCTACTGGAAAAGCTTCGCAGTACAGTGAGTAATGAGTTTAATGTTATTCATTTGTTATTTTAAAAATGTTAGCCACTTGTTTTGATTATTACTGAGTGTGTCTAATGCATGCCGCAAACCAGGCGGCACAGCAAAAAATGCAAAATGACAGTTGCTGATTTATGGCACCGGTAAATGAAACATTAAAGCAAAAAAAAATAAAATAATGTGGTTGTTTACTTCGCATGACTGTATCTACCTGTCTAAGTTGGCCAGAATATGCTGTATGGATTTTTTCACAGACTGCGATGTTGCAAAAAAAGTAAATCTAGCAAACATTTCATATTTTATTTTGTTAAATTAATGTTATATTATTCTGGCATTAAATAATAAATAAACTAGTCAAAGCGATTGTGGTGTAATTTTTTTTAATTTTTTTGCCATATTCCTTACTCTTTTTGGAAAGTTGTAGAAATCCAATAGTGGAAACACAAATAATGTTTACTATGTTCTCCCTTTCATACTACTGTTCAAAAGTTTTTTTACATTTATTCAGCAAGGATGCATTAATTTGTTTCAAATTAACAGTAAAGAGATGCATAACGTTACAAAAGATTTATATGCTATTTCAAATAAATGCTATTCTTTTGAATTTTCATTATCAAAGAATCCTGAAAAAACATGCATCACCATTTCCACAAAAACTTTAAGCAGCACAACTGTTTTTAACATTTAGAATAAAGAGAAATGTTTCTTAAGTACCAAATCAGCATATTAGAATAGTTTCTGGAGAATCATGTGACACTGAAGACTGAAGTAATGGCTGCTGAAATTCAGTTTTGCCATCACAGGAATAAATTGCATTTGAAAGCATTAAAATAGAAAAGGTCCATTCTAGACCAGACCCTATGGCCATTTAGCCAATGGTCTTGTCATGCTGACTATACATATAATATTGTTTGTTCTCTGTTCACATGTAATAACTTCTCATGTGCATTGTAAAGGGCTCTAGTTTCATCCGTTGCGTGAAGCCTAATCTGAAGATGGTGAGCCACCAGTTTGAAGGAGCTCAGATTCTGTCTCAACTGCAGTGCTCGGGTATGTATATGATTATATAGGTGTATTTTTTTCACTTTTCAATTAATCTCGCAGCCCTTGTGGTAATGCTTCAAATATTTCAATTTAAGAAAACCCACCACAAATACCCAGCAATCATCAGTTGGAAGTGCCTTTCGTTTTTTTTAAAACAAATCCCGATGTTGCCTATGGAGTGGCCATATTAAATGTGAGCTCCACTGATTTTTCATTATCTTTTGAGGTGGCGTTACCACAAGAGTGTTTTGAAGGTTTGTGTTATTGTGTTTAATAGGATGTTAGCAAAGCTTTAGAAATAAACTTTCAAGCAAGAGACATAAAAAGAGTATAGCCTAGAAGTTGCACTGTCATGTTGTTAAGCCAATTAGTTTGATACCTTTGTTGACTAGTTGTGCATTACATTAGGTAAATGTAGACTCATCAAGTTGTCAATTACTTGCCAACTAGCAACTAAGTACTCGTGTCCTAATTTATACTGCTCAATCTGTGAGTTTTGTTGACAAAGGCAAGCTCACAGTGTTCAGGTACAGGTTGACTGCACATTACTAAGAATAAGATGTTGGATCTTCCTTTACACTTGGTTCATGCTTTAGCTCCAGCCTTTTAATGCAGCAAATCCTGTATCTTCACTGGCTACATTATCTGTATTTCTCCTCTCCTCTCAGGCATGGTATCAGTGCTGGACCTGATGCAGGGTGGCTTCCCTTCCCGAGCTCCGTTTCATGAGCTCTACAACATGTACAAGCAGTACATGCCCAACAAGCTTACAAGGCTTGATCCTCGACTCTTTTGCAAAGTAAACCTTTATTGTTTATTTTGATCTTTATCATTGCATCTCATTCTATTTTGATTGTTATTCATCTGCTATTCTTGTGTACGTAATTAGGATTAGTATGATCGATGATAGCTTGCTGGATTATTTTTAGAAAAGACTATATGACCTTTCATATTCTTTTTCCAAAGCACGCACAGAGTAATCCCTCATTGATTTCCATGGTAAATTATGGTGGTTTGTCATCAGTAGTTACAGATATATTTGGAAGTCAAATTGCATTTTAATCATACACCCCGCGGTTAAATATAAAGTATTTACTTCATCATAAAATGTAAAATTGGATTCCACACTAATACAGTATATGAGCAGGCTGCAATTAATGATTGATGGCAATTATTGAAAATTAATTATAGCATCATGCTTGTAATGCAATGTCTAGAGAATAATCAAGGCTCAACAAAAAGGTTTTTTCTTCTTCTGCTTTCTCTGCCAGGCCTTTAGGACAGATTTTCATTCAAGTACATATTAGGAGCATATTTGAATTTTTCATTAAATGTTGTTTTTTCCTCCCAAACAACCCTAAAATGACCATTTTCACTAACAGCTGGAAAATTTGGTCCACTGTGATGGAAATATTTGCTGCGAAGTGACATACATTACAAAGCATTACTGATTTGATTGTTTTCAAATCATTCTAATTGATTCTAACTCTCACAATTATGTTAATAAAACAGCACAAAAAATCAAATGTTTAAGTTTGCAAGGCATTAAAAAAAAATTAAACATACACTGAAACGTAATAGCGTAAGCACTGGCCCGAAGCCGCAATGCCATTCTTGTTGATCTCTAAATGTCATTTAATAAAGCATGCGTTCCACTGTCTGATTATATTGTCTCCTTCTGCAGGCTCTGTTTAAAGCGCTGGGCCTCAACGAGAACGATTACAAGTTTGGCTTGACCAGGGTTTTCTTCCGCCCCGGGAAGGTGATAATTTCTCGCAATATTTCTCATGAGGATTGGAATAATACAAGACTGTTAAAACCGCTATCCTGTTTCATTAAGCTGGTGCTCAACCTCGTAAACTAGAATGCAGCTACATAAATCTCAACGTGTGTGTGTTTGCCTCAGTTTGCAGAGTTCGACCAGATCATGAAGTCTGATCCAGAGCACCTGGCCGAGCTTGTAAAACGGGTCAATAAGTGGCTGGTGTGCAGTCGCTGGAAGAAGGTCCAGTGGTGCACACTGTCAGTTATTAAATGTACGTCACCCTTCATAACCCCAGCAAACTGCCTTTCATAAAAGCAATTAGTAGCATCCTACTCCCTCCCGTTCACCTTTGCAATGTTACAGTTTGATGCTGTTGATGAGAAAGTATCTTCTTCCTCTCTCTCTCACTTGCCACAGTGAGGAACAAAATGAGATTCAGGGCCAGTGCTTGCATCAAGATTCAGAAGACGGTTCGCATGTGGCTGTGCAAAAAAAGACACAAGACTCGGTATGTACACACACCAGCATTACACCTTGAAAAGATCTTAAAACCTTTACCTCATATATTGTGAAAATAATACTTATTTTACCTATACTTTTATTACACCTTAGGTTGTATTTATTTACTTATTTGACATTTGCACGCAAAATATCGAGATGGAATTTAATAAAGAAGTGAAAAAACATGCTAAACGTGTACAAAATTATATATTTTTTGAAATAAATAATAAACTGGACAAAATATGTAACACCATTGTCTCTATTCTCATGGCAGCATTGATGGCCTGGTGAAGGTGAAAAATTTGAGGAAAAGGATGGAGAAGTTCAACGAGGCTGTGAATGGACTCAAAGAGGGTAAACAGGAAGTGAGCAAACAGGTCGAGGAACTGGCCGCCTCCACCGACGCCCTAATTGCCAAGATCAAGGTGAGGTTTTCCACTGGAAAACCGCCCAAGGTTAACAAACCCCCTTTCACCTCCTCCAGCTTACATTGCTCAATGATGTTACGCGGTGTAGCTCTTTTCTTAGCCTTCGTTCGTGTATCAGTTTCCATGCATAATTCAACAGGTGTGTGTTTTTCCATGTCCTGATGAAGGCGGTCTAAAGCTGTGGCTAGAATTGTCTGCCAGCTTCGAGTCTCTCGAGTCTCTCGAGTTGTCTCTTTCTAGGGACAAAAAGAAAGATAGCCGACACTTCATTTAATTCAGCGGAAAATCTAGCGTTCACAGCAGAGTAAATAAATACAAAGTATGCAATTCGACAGTCTGACAATGAGTTTTCTGAGTCTGCAGATCATCATTGACATTCGCGCCACATGCTGTCAAGACTATTTTCAAGGTTTTGCCGCATTATGCCGTTTCTAGTGTTCATTTCTTGCCTTCCCCCGAACTTTCAGCTGCGGCTGATTGAATGCAGTATATGCATTGTTGTATTCTCTACGTGGAGCCCAACCTCATCTGTCAGACTCAAGATTCGGAGTGTATTATTGACAGGGAGCTCGAGAGACATTGCGCCCTCTCCCTGATAGATAGCTGGTACAAGAGCTGAAACTTTTCTACCTGAACACTTCATTCCTCCCTCTAAATGAGATGCGCTGTGCACTTCTGCACCCGTGATAGCCCTCTTTGTTATTAGCATAGCACTTTTTGATTAGCATCTGGCTTTTGATTGGCAATGCCTTCTATTACCTTACCATCTGGACTGGAGATTACTGTGGCCTCCCTGGCTAATAATGCAGATTGTGTCAATGGCTGTCATTCAAAACGCTAGCGCTAACTCATCTAGCGTTAGGGGGTGAGACGGACCCTGTCATTGAGTCCCTGCCCCCCTGCGGTACAATGATCATTCACAATGCTCGTATCCCTCCACGCTCCTCTGGTGCTCTGCCAGATGGCACAAAATCCACATCCAGGTTTAATGAATATCTGCAGGATATTAATACAACTGCGGTGCATGTGGCCCAGCGTTGCCACTGTCGTCGAGATGACGAGTTACCACTGAGTTGCTGCCACTTTCTACACTTTGAAATGCGAAACTGTTCATATTTTTTTAACGAAGCACAGGAGGCAAAGCCACTACCACTAGAGTGCAACCAATTGGCCCATCCTCATTTGTCATATTTTACTCACCCTAATGTTGTTTCAACCTCCTATTATTTCCTTTTTTTCTTTATAAACAAAATTATTTTGTAGAATCACTAAGTAAAATTATTAAGTATTTAAGGAGAATGTCCAAGTTTCTGTTTTCCATACAATTAAAGTGCATAGTGTTTTATACTGTCAAGCTTCAAAAAGTATGCAAAAAGATCATAAATGTAAAATATATGACTGACACACTATATTCTAAGTCTTCTTATAATAAACAATGAGAAATCGATCAAATTTAGGTCATTCACAGAAACACTTTCTGTCAGTTAAAATTTCATTTTTAAATACACATGGAGTTTTGCCATTATTGCATCATCAGTGCATAGTTTTTTTAGTTAAAAACAAGCACAAATTACATGTGTGAGAATATTTTTGGTAGATAACCTAAATTTTGATCTGTTCTTGGTATATAGCATGCTAATTGACCTTACATCAGATAAATGACTGACTACCCACATACCCAATCAAACTGCATTTACATTTAATCATTTAGCTGACACTTTTGTCCAAAGCAACTTACAAATGAAGTGAAATAAAGCAGTTGGACCAACAAAAGAGCAACAATATGTAAGTGATGTGAAAAGTCCCAGTTAGTCTAGCACAGTACACGTAGCAAGATTTTTTATTGTTATTATTTTAAATATATAGAAAACGAAATAATAGAAAGTGTTCTTATTAATAGGTCAACTGTAGAAGAAAAAGATGCATCTATAGCCGTTTCTTGAAAATGGCTGCAGACTCAGCTACTCGTGCTGAGTAGCCATATTCAACAACAGGGAATATGCTGCTCTGTCTTGTTTTTATCTGTAATACTGTCCGTCAAACTTACTAAACTGTTTTGTGACATACAAACCTCCTTTTTTATTCGTTACAGGAAAAAAAGTCATGTTATGGCATGTTATGTTATGTAATTCGGATACTAGGTATTCAGGCAGAGAGTGAATGGAGTTTCGTTTGCTAGTAATCTCAAAATGCAAGCGTTGAATCAGATTCTCTGGTGGACCACTTGAACAACTAAACTTCTGAATGATTGTCCAAAAGCAAAATATCTCTCTGTATTATCTCTGAATATCTCTGAATCGGAAATAGTCTAAATAGCGCTTGTTATTTTTCATGACATTGAACTTCCATGATTTGTTTTCTCCATTAAATACAAAAAATACATTATTTAGCCAGATTGCATATGGAGAAAGCATCTGTTACACTTTTTTCCCTTTCTTTTCAATATTTATGACAAATCGACTGTTTGACTTTTTGACACTTGGGTAGATTGGCCCTATGTAATTTCACTATTTACTCGTCTTCTACTGTTGTATTTTGTGTTTCAGCATAACCTGATGATGATGCATTTTTAAGTAATTAATTCCAAAATCATCTGCAAGCGAGCTGACTCTCGACGACATTGTTCCTGCGTTCCATTCTGAAGGGCTCATCCCTATGCCCTAATCCCTTCGAAGTGTTTACCCTCTAGAGTGAGAACATCAAAGGGATGAAGGGTGTAGCGGACCAAAACACTGTTCATTGGAAAGCACTTCTGCGTCACCTTGCCGAGCCAATTAAGGAGGCGCTATCATTGCACAATTGTTTACGCTGCTTGACAGTAGAAAAGCCATTTTTTTCGTGCCAAACAAATTAAACCTGTACAAAGAAACATGGGAGCAAAGTGTCCACCAGTTGTACCCTTCGAAATCCTTCATTTCGAACGGCCCTCTGAAGTGGACAGTTTTGAGCACTTCAGTTTGGAATGACCCTTCAAATATGGTGGCCATGATTGTTTTTCACTCCAAAGTGCCCTTCGAATGCAGATTCCTCCCATTTGGAACATAGCCTGTTTTTGATAGACATAGATAGAATATCCCCCCTTGAAAAGCTGTGGCCGTGCTTAGTTAATCGCTGTTGTTGAATTGTTGAATTTATTTATTTTTTTTACCTTGTTTTGCCCATTTGGAGCTTGGCAGTATAAATTTACATCCACTTTCAAAAACAAAAACTTATCAAAAACTGAAGCTCTCATAAGTTTGTCTTTTCTATTGAGTTCAACATACAGTGTAACCAGTGAAGTCTGAACAAGTGACTCTTAAGAGCCCCTTCTTTTTAGTGAATCAAAAACATACAGTTTAACCAGTGTTGCCTTATTTCTGAAAAGAATGACTCTCATGAGCCAGTTCTTGTAATGAATAGCTCAAAAAGACAAGTTACCGGTTTGTATCATGAGTCTGCCGAAACACTGCCCTATAAAATTTCTTTCATATGGAGGCAAAGCAGACAATATCACTAAAATATACTCAAATAAATCAAATCGAATCAATTTTAACACTCTTTTTGTCTCTCAGTCCACGGTGATGAGCCGCAAGGAGATCGAGCAAGAATATGAGGGCCTGGTGAAACGCTCGGAGCATCTCCTCTCCTCAATGCAGAAGAAAAAACAGGAGCAGGAGGAGACGGAGAGACTCAAGCGCATCCAGGAGGAGATGGAGAGAGAGCGGAAGAGACACGAAGAGGAGGAGCAGTTACGCAAACAGGAGGAAGAAGACCGCCGCATGTGAGTCACGTCACAAGTTTCGTACAGAGTAACCCGTACATTAGGTCAGAGTCCCAGTACATTTGAAAGAAGAACAGGAGCTGAATAAAAAGGGTGTAGGAGGGGATTGGCAGAAAGATTAATACATCACTGGAGGGTTCGGCTTGACCTGCTCTCTCTTATGCATTCTCCAGAGCCTGCTGTCATGGATAGCATCTGTCATCATTTCTCGAATCAGGTCATGATGATATTTCTATGTTTATAGAAAAAAAACTATGTTTCTATGTTTATCTTGTCAAAAAAATATCTAGTTCCACACCAACAGAAGCAACAACAGCAACTTCTGTTATTTAATGTTTGGTGTGGCCCGTCCACCCTGGAGCCCTTCCGTTTGGATTACTTTATTATCTGGATTTAATTGTGGATGATTTTAAACATTCCTGTTCATTTAAAGGGGCTATATGTAAGAATTTTCATGTATGAATGGCTTTTTTTTTGTTGCCAATATGTGAACAGCTTGTAATGAAACTTAAAAAACAAGAACTTTCCTGACTTCCTAGGTTGTTTACGAAAGCCTGTAGACTGATTTTTATGTGAATGATTTAGGATGGGGTTTTTTTTTTGTGACGTTTACTCGTGCTCTTGAGAGCCTCTCTTCCGTTCAATAACACATGAAATGAATGCTTATACAATGTTCAGGATTCTATACTGTACTCTATACTGTAAGTCAATGTGTCATGCAAAGAAAAGGAATTAATTCAAACCATAGTCTCACATAGCCCGATCTGTATAGTCTATAATCTCAAATATATACTTATAATCAAACTACCATAACAGTGTAATTTAATCACCTCATCTGTCGACATGATGCCGGTCAATTGCAGAGCTTGTGCAAACACATCCACATGCGCTATGATCAGAAGATTTCTTAATTGCCTCTTTCTCACTGCTGTCATTTTTGTTGCGTTTATTTTTTTATTGAGATGAAAGCACACAGCACATCTTTACATATTCATCTAACCGTCACTCTCAGCAGAGTGAATTTCTTTTTACTTCTACACGAAGAACGAAAAAGAACTTGAATCATGTTCAGTTTCTTGTACGTTACGTGTTGCAGGAGTGTACGGTGTTGCTAATAACAAGGGTTTATGAATTCTACATATAGCCCCTTTAAGCAACAGGTCAAAAATTTCAAACCTTTTGAAACCAGTTTTTATGTATCGTAAATGGGATTAGATCACAGCTTGATAAGTAGTGGTGATATACTAAGTTGATGCTCCATTCTTACAAGAACACCCTGCAAGAGCTTTAATGATAATTTCATATTACACTAATATTGTATATAATCATAATAAGAGCCTGAATCCCATGGACATGAGATGGAGAAGATCATTTATCACTGTCACGTTTTACTGATTGAAAGGTACTGCTTTTACCTCGTACATTTATAGGAGCCAATGTTAGCTGTACAACTCCAGTCGGCTTGCATTAACAACTACAGTACAAGTTTGCATTAGCCTTAAGTTCTTTGCACTTTCTATGTGGAGAACTTTTTAAGAATGCTGTCTGCCATGCCAGTATAAAATTGAACCTATTCCTTATAAAATATATTGTGATTTCCTTTGTTTCAAGCTTTCAGTGGAAGCTTTTAAAGCTAACTTTTAGACGCCATTACACAAACTTACCAGATACATTTTGAAATTATATAAAGTGGGGTCCAAAACTCTGAAGCCACATTGAAAATTGTGGATTTATTTGGGATCAGAGGGGCAGGTGAAGTTTGCATGGTATTTATTCCGTAAAGTATTAACAGATGGTAGCGAGCTACAATGATTTGTGTTTAGTTGTATTGAAAAGTTCTTTGGCGTAGCCCCGTCCTTAGTCCGAATCCTTGGGGATGCAGATTGCGGAGCCTTCCTCCTATGGATGGACAGGGGCCAATCTGGTGGTGGTTGGGATGATGGAGGGTAATATCAGCGGCATCAACTGCGAACATGAAACAGAGAGTTCAGTGCTTATATACTCCAAGTGTCAAGCAGTGTTTGACCAGACCTATTAATATGAATGAATGACGTGGCATTGCAGTCTTCCTGATAGAACTTATGCTAAAAGCTTAATTTCATCAAATAATCCTGAAAAAAAATGTATCATGGTTTCCACAAAAAGTATTAAACAGAAATGTTTCAAAAGCACCCAATCAGCATATTAGAATGATTTTTTTTTTGAAGAATCATGTAAATCATATAATTTGTAATTAAAGATGTAAATTACAAATTATAAATGCAAAAAAATTCCCTAGCGCTCTGAGACTTTCGGGCCCAGTGTAATGCAAATCACACACCTTTACTGTGAGCTGCTAAACATTCAACGGAAATTGTATCATTACTGTGCCCCCAATTCCACTCAAATCTCCCTATTTTCAAGGTCTTAGGGTTCCCAAGGATGCATATGTAAATACCCGAATCCATGATTAACATAGTACAAAGAAAATCGCAGTAGATTTGGTTTTCTGTTTGTGAGATTATATAAATATATAGGTCTTTTGTTATGATAATGACAATAACAACGCTTAATAACAACGCTCACCATGCACTATTCATTTTCAGCTGCTGTTGAAGGGCCTCGCTCGCATTACAAAGACTAGATGCGGTCCACGTTTCTCTGTGTGACAATTGTGATTCCACATGTGGGTGTTTTCAAATCCCTTCCTGTGGGTCATTCAGGAGGAATAATTCCCTGAAGACCGGAGTAACTCATTAACGTGTTACATTAACTCAGTCCTCTTTCAATCTTTCTTCCATCAGGAAATCCGAGATGGAGCAGAAAAGGAAACAGGAGGAAGAGGAGAGAAAGAAAAGAGAAGAGGAAGAGCGAGTCATGCAGGTGTGTATGTGTATACGTGCTCCCTCTGTGTATTGATTCCTCTCCTCTGCGTCTCCTTCGGCAAACCAAATGCCCACTCCGTCTCACGCTGGCATGTTCAGAGCTGACCGGGACTGGCTGTTCTACAGGCATAATCATGACTGTATTGAGCTGTCACAGCGGCCTATGGGTTTATTCATCAGCCCCTGCCTACCTCCTGGGGCTGGATTATGCTGCGTCTGCGGAGTGAAAGTTCTATGTCGGTTCTCTCCCGATGGTGATGCTGTGTTTGGAGGCTTGGCTGACTTCCCTTGCACTGCTTCCTCTGTTGAATCGCCCTGCAGAGACGCTTTGTGCCCATGCTGACCGAAAACTGTTGCACACTATAAAAAGCTTCTGTGCTACTTTCTATTCTATTCTATTCTATTCTATTCTATTCTATTCTATTCTATTCTATTCTATTCTATTCTATTCTATTCTATTCTTTTAACTGTTACTGTGACCTTTACTATTACAATTCATTTTATTCAGATTTATTTTGAGACACACATACAAACATACACATTATTCCACAGTATTTATAATGTAAGTTAATTTAATTAAATTAAATTTCAATAAATGAAAAGTTGTATATGTTAACATTGTTTCACAATAATTCAATTTGTTAATATTAAGGCATTTTGAACTCATAAGAATGAACAATTATATTTTAATCAACTACGATTAATCAAAAATATTGTTAGATAGATAAAGCTAGATAAAGCATGAACTAATATTAATGAATGAGACCTTATTATAAAGTCTTTTAAGAAGTATTTTCTTTTAAATATTTTCTTCTATTAAAAGTCTGCTACTGTGACCTTTTTTATTAAAATTGTCTATTTTATTATGATTCTATTCTGAGGCATTATCTGTTCCATTTTCTGTCAAAAGAAATATATCTACATTTGTTTACAGAAAATGGAACAGATAATGCCTCAGTCAGAATAGAATAGAATCATAATAAAATATCAATGTTTATTCTATCACCTGAAAATACAATTGTTTTTGAATCCTTGAATAAATTGAATACCTTTGCAACAGAAAACATTTGCAATTCACACAAAGACTGTTGTCACATTGTTTATAAAATCTTTATCACTGTTATTTTCGGCCATAATATATCACTCTGTTTTCCACCACGTCTCCCCTGCTTTTTGCAGTTTGATTCATAGCTCAGATTTATCATGACCAGTGTGTGCTGTAACCCTCTCTCTATATATATGTCTTTGTATAAATGGGCATTACTCCTCAGCTGCCTTGCTTTTTCCACAGAATAGTGCCTGCATCATTCTTCTTTCTCTCTGAGGTTTTCTCTGATGAAAATGTTCCAAAGCTTTTCTCTTCTATCACTCATTTGCTCTGTTTTATACCTATGCTTTTGGACCAAGCTGCTGGACTCTCTCCCAGACTGTTCTTACACATCTAAAACCATGCTTTTCATTTTATTTGTTTTTAATCTTTTTCTTCTTTTTTTACATTTAACACAGTCTAGACATAGAATCCCAGGCCGGCTGGCTGCAGTACAGCTTCGATTATATGCCTAATCAGACCTTAGCACACAGCAACAGTGTAATGGCTTAATTTCCTTTCAGTGGACAGTGCAATAGATGGGTCACAGTGTGTCTAGGGCAGGGCCACCTCTCTAATCTCTCTTCCCTCAAATGTACCAGACGCCACTGGATGGGGAGATTGAGGGAATTCTGTA
Source organism: Leuciscus leuciscus (assembly GCF_965113295.1). NCBI lineage: Eukaryota > Metazoa > Chordata > Actinopteri > Cypriniformes > Leuciscidae > Leuciscus > Leuciscus leuciscus. Next base: position 10,268,292 of record NC_138741.1, read on the forward strand.
GCCTGCCTTAAACATCATCATGTTGATTTGACAGTGAAATGTTATAACCAAAAAGCTTCCACAACCCTCCTGAAAGTCAGCAACATCAGGGATTTAGCAGGTATAGGCTTTTAAAATGACTTTCTCTTTCAGGAAAATGGCAAAAAAAAAACTGTCTTCTAGCACTCATGGGCATATCCACATTTTTGTCCTGAATGTCACTGGTAGCATGTTATGTTTCATGGATGTGAAAAAAACGATATTGGCTATTTTAAGAAAGGGAACAAGTTCTTCAACATGTCCTGTCTGGCTTGGGTCTTGAATTTCCATGTTGGTCCAGGCTGGGTTATGCCAAAAGTCCTGGTTTAGTGCTGGTCTAGCTTGGCTGCTTGTCAGCAAAATGTAGATGAAGCTAATCAATCAGCATCTGTGTAGTGAAACTGGCCCACAAACAAGTTTTTGCTTGAGGACACCAAAAAAACAGGCATCCAAAAGCCTTTTTTTAAAAACTGGGATAATGTCAGCCTCGTTCGGATTCTTTGGCACACCACAGTTCAACACTCTGAGCTCAAATATGTGGTCATTACTGTCGGCACCCCCACCGGCACCCATTTGAATTCTTGTGTCTCTGTGTTTCCATCGAGTTGGAACAGAATGAAGGCACAGGTGTGGTAAACGCCAAAGGTGTTGAGATTGTGTGTGTGTATTATTGATTTGTGGGAATGTATGTTGTTCCAGGCTGAACTTGAGATGCAGCTGGAATTGGACCGAGAGGAAGAGACTCAGACACAGGCCATGTTGGAGCAGGAGAGGAGGGACAGAGAGTTGGCCATGAGGATCGCTCAGAGCGAGGCAGAACTCATCCAGGATGAAGCCCAAATGGACCCCAGCTTGCGCAGGTATGCACGAACACACACGCGCAACATAATAATAAAGTCGACATCTCAAACAGTGTCACCGGGTGAAATCATACAAAGAAAGACTCCACGCCGGAATGCTGCCATTCATAAAACACACATAAATCAGCGATGTTTTTATATGGGGATTTCCATCTGAAAAGAGCCTGTATGGTCCCGAGCCGCGACACAACAACAAACAAAGAACAAGGTTCTGCCAGACAGCGTTACATAAATGCCATGAATCATTTTTAATGCGGCCAACTCGTGTTTCTACAAAAGCAGGTAAACAGAAACACGAGATGCCTGTGGTGCAGCACTCGGGAGTCATATTTCATTTAGTTAATGGAAGTGGACAAAGAACTGTCGCCTGTTTCTGCTTTATGTATAATAAAATAAAAGGCTCTTTTGATGTTATTACACATGCTAACTTGGTGCTAAGAAGATCGTGTTGTCATCCAAACCTTTTTTTGTGTGTGTGCTTCCTCTCCCCTCCAGTGATGGTACCACAGGTGTTTGGTTCTTCACAGAGATGTAAGACTTAGAACAGGCCCTTTTTCCCCCTGATTTTCCGCTTCATTCAGTCTAACCACACTCACCCACAGTCACGTCCTGTCCCCGTAATCTCACCACAACCTAGATAGAGGATTACTCATAGAAAGTCACGGTAAACAATGGGCTAATTCTTAGTTTTGAAATTAACCTAAATACTTCATACATGAATGAATTCTTGGATTAAATAGAGACTTAGCACGTGGTTATATTTGTAGAATTAATATTGTTTTTGCCTACCAATGAGTCAAGGACATACAAATGTAGTCTTTGTTTTTTTTTTAGGTTTTTCTTACAGGTGTTTGTTGTTCATACTTTGAACAAGCCCCTAACACTACATATTACACTTTGGCGTGTAATTCAGCCTGCAATATTTTTGAGGAATGATAACTCAAATTGTATAGCTTTTGAGAAACCTTTCTAAATAACAGATTTACAATTATCTTGTTTGATGAATGATAAAATGGGCACAAAAATTCCCAAATTTGTTTATTTTATTTTATTTTATTTTATTATTATTAGTCATATTTAGCAATGACCTGGCAAACACTCAGAACACTCTTGTGGCAGCAATTTCTTTTACAGTCAAACTCCACTTTGAAAATTTTACAAATTTGTTGTAGATTGGTTTCTCAAAAAACAAACAGAAATGCCAAGAAATTATGAGTCTTTGGGAGCTTCTAAAGGTCTCTTATAGTTCCATTTCAATCTTATTTCCTTGGGACCTCAACAACCCTATTTCCATTTACTTCTGTTGCCTCAAAATAGATGTTGGATATATGCATGTCAAGCACAGCACCTGCTCATAGGAATTGAATGCAAGCTCTCAGCATGGACATTTTCAGTTCTGGATGATGGCACTCAAGAAAGAAACTTTCATAGTGTTTAGTGTTTACTGAGAACGGTTGCTTTAAGGAGGAAAGATGGTTTTGTTCATCATGTTCATGTTCACATATGTACATGTGGGCTTGCAAAAATAAAGGCCTCGGACCTGTGCATGCATGGATACGCACACGCACACGCACACGCACACACACACACACACACACACACACACACACACACACACACACACACACACACACACGTGTTCATGTACACAAGAACAAACTATTTTGAGTATTGCATGCTTTCTTTTTCACAGAGATGAACTTTATCCTCAAATCAGTGAGGCCTACGATCAATCAGTTTAAAAAATAAATACAAAACCTGTCTTGACTGTCTTAAAGGGTTAGTTCACCCAAAAATGAAAATTCTGTCAGTAATTACTCACCCTCATGTTGTTCCAACCCCATAAGACTTTCGTTCATCTATGGAACACAAATTAAGATATTTTTGATGAAATCTGAGAGCTGGCTTACCCCTCCATAGGCTGCTTGGTAATCGATATCTGCCATCCCAGAAAAGTTAGTAAAGACATCGTTAAAATAATCCAAGTGACTACAGTGGCTCAACCTTAAGTTTATCAAGCGACGAGAATACTTTTTGTGTGCAAAAAATAACTTTATTCAACTAATCATTTTCTTCAGTGAGGGCCTCTGTTGTGAGTTCACGCATTTCTCAAACACATTTGTTTACTTTATACAAGCAAGTTTGGGGTTGGTAAGATTTGTTATTTTTTTTTTTATGTGTTCTCTTATGCTCACCAAGGCTGCATATTTGATAAAAAATACAGTAAAAAAAAAAAAAAAAGAAACATTTCTTATTATTATTAATGTTAAAAAAATGGTTGTGTTGCTTAATATTTTTTGTGGAAAATATGTTTGTTCAAAAGAACAGCATTAATTTAAATCAGAAATATTTTGTAACATTGTAAATGTCTTTACTGTCACTGTTGATCAATTTAATATGTCCTTGCTGAATAAAATGATTAATTTCTTTTTTTTTTAAGTCTTACTAACCCAAAATATAATATAATATAATATAATATAATATAATATAATATAATATAAATATAATATAATGCTTGTAAAATATGTTTTCTTAAAAATAAATGCCATTTGGTCTGAAATTTTGTTATATGTCATTCAATAACATTGACTCATATTTTTTTGGGCCACTGTATATTTTAAAAGGTATTTCCCCCTTAAATAGCTTTAATGTTGTTCAATGCTTTTTGTTTGTAATTTGTAGTGTAGTAATAGTAACTACTTTTTAAAAATGTTTGCTTGAGTGTAGTTGGACTATTTTGAATTATGAGTAGCATCTCCAGCGCTAGTGTTAACATTTCTCTTCTGTTCCTGTGTGTGTGTGTGTGTGTGTGTGTGTGTGTGTGTGTGTGTTAGCACTCCACTTACACCTGTATGAGTGAGTTAATCAGCAGGGTTGCTGGTTCAGTGACTTCTCTTGCAGGGTCTCCGTTAAGCAGCTTTGCTCATCACAGCTGTCAGAGTCGACAGTGTCCCTACATCCAGTGTCACCATGTTCAGCCATGCAAGAGCTCCTCCCAGACTCACACTCACTGCTCACACTGACAACCCTCAGCCTCTTCTGGGACACCTGTCACTGCTTTTATATGAGAAAGTTTGCTTTAAGACTGTAGAGTGACATCATCACTTTATGACTTTAAATATTGGCCTCAGGTAGTGGAATAATTGTCTTCTGTGGTAATGCTTTGGTTCAGGAGATCACATGTCTTTCTTAAGTTGGTTGGGAATGATGAACTTGTTATTGAAGTCAGCTAAACAAACAACAATCTCTCATATGGTATCAGAGTTCATCATTTGTGGTGCTTATTATATGATCGTTATTATTCCTCATACCATTATACCATATACTGGTAACTACACACAACACCCTAGCAACAAGTCAAGTCAAGTCACCTTAATTTATATAGCGCTTTTAACAACATAGATTGTTTCAAAGCGGCTTTACAGTGATAATAGGAAATTACAGTAACAGAGATTGTTTTGGCTCTATAACAGCTCTAGAATAAAGTTATTGTCCAGCTAAAGTTAGTTTTGATTGATTCACTTCCGTAGCAACGATCATTAGTTATTAACTTAGGGGCCGCTAACACGACACCGTTCTAACATAAAACCCTTAAGTTCTCTTTAGAACAACCACTTAGAACACTCAAGGCTTGAATACTCTACACAACTTTTGCCCCGATTTACAGTCTAGACAAGTTGACGCTAGTTGCCGAAAGTCAGAGCCAGTCTGCAGATTTGAGTTGACAGATTTCACCGAAAATCGTCTAGTGATGGTCACAAACACTTTTTTTTTTTTGCTTCAAAGTTTGATGCCATCCAGTCGGAAGATATTAAACATGTTTGATATTTTGAGCCGATTTTAGAACACATATTGTTTTCATTTGACACATCTCCTAGCAACAAGGCACGTGTTTCTGCGTGAATTTGTTCTGTTCGTAATGGCTTGAAAGTTTGGTAGTGTGTGATCCTCAGTTGTTTAGTGTATCATGCTCAGTTTTTCCTCTGTAACCAAGACCTAAAATTAAAGGGGTGGTATAATGCCCTTTTCACAAGATGTAAAATAAATATCTGATGTCCCCAGAGTGTGTGTGTGAAGTTTTAGCACAAAATACCCCACAGATATTTTTATATAGCATATTAAAGTTGTCACTTTTTGAGAGTTTGCAAAAACGCACCGTTTTGTGCCTGGTCCTTTAAATGCAAATGAGCTGCTGCAGAGGGCGGGGTTTCAAGAGCTTGTGTGTGTTAGCAGCTGTGATCACCTCACGCAGACACACTAAAATTACAGAAACTGTTCTGCCTTTAATGTTAAAATGGAGTCAGACAAAGATGGAGAGACTCAAGAAGAAGTGACAACATGTAGAGCAACAGGACGTCTCTGAATGGTTAGTTGATGAATTTATGTCGCTGATGTGGAGTTAACTATCTTCAATTGGCATATTCTGTCATGGTAATCTATAAATCGCTCGTATAGGAACTGTTGTGAGATGCACACAGAGTGACTTTCTATTGCATGTGAAAAGATGGATGCTAAAGTTTGAGCTGACTCACAAATGTACTCTTATACAACAACGACTCCTCTTCTCAACATGGACTGCGTGTTCCCGGGGGGCGGGGTTTATGTAAATGTTAGGGTTAGTGATGTCACTAACCCGGGAGGAATGTTGTGTAGTCCCTACCAGCCGTTTGTTGTAGTCCTTTTCTTTAAAAGCAAATATCTTCCTTTGCTTTGAACTTTGAGCGTTGTAACTTTGCAGATGTTGTTTATGCTCAAACAGCAACATTACACACTAACTAAAGTTAAAAAAGTGAAATCATACTCAACCACCCCTTTAACACTCGCCAAGTGCCAAATGCGAGTAAAAATCGGTGTTGGCGAGTAAATGAAACGGTGTCAATCGCCTATATTTTTATGAAATCTAACAAAGCCATTTTGTGAGAACATGATCGTGAAAAAACGTGAATGACGCTCGGAACAGTTGACGGGCCAGTGCTGTGCCGTCACGAAAGTCTAAGCCTTGCCAATTTAAACATTTAAGCACAAGAAGACTCGAAAGGGATTATTATATGCAGTGATTATTTTACATTTGATTACTTTATTACATTTCTGTACCTGAAAACTGCCTGTTTTGCGAGAACAGTTTCATGGCTGGTAAAAAAATATTTATGGCTGGTAAATCTTCTTAAGTCATGGGCCATTAGCAGGTATGATAAAAAGTTAGTTTTAGGGCCCTGTTTGTAACTTTACAAAGTCGGCAAGTGTATGATGCCCAGTGTTTTAAAATCTGTTTTTAAAACAGATGTTAAAAGTCATGTAGTGTATTTCAGCCTTTAGCACCCTAGCGACACATTCATAAACACAATGACCACCTACAGTAGCAATACCTGAGCAGCTACCTTGAACACTCTAGCAACAAGCCAACAATCTCTAAGGACATTTATCAACTACCTAATATGATAACAACCATTCAGAACACCTTAGCAACCACATAACATTTTACTAAAAGTGCCATTGGTATCACCAGCCGTTTACTTTCTCTTTGGCCACCCAGGACCACCTGAAACCATATCAAAAATCCACATGCTCATGATCACATAGTACACAAGGTTTGAAATGGTTGGATTTAATGATGTTTGATTTAGTGATTAGAGTCATAGCTCTTGGGTGGTGATGTTTTGGCCATTGTCCCATAGATCCTCACAGACCTTGTGCACCTTTAGTAAAGAAAAAGACAATCCTTGCTCTGATAGGCTTTGAGCTCCCTGCACCGTGGGAGTCAGGACTGCAAAAACCCTCGCAAAGCTCACATGTGGCCTTTCCCTCGCTCACCATTAACCGTCGTTAACCGCCATTAACCACACTAACTGTTGCAGCACAGTGTTGCCAAGGCTGTATCTAATTTGCTCAGTGAGGTGTTAATTTGGCATGATCCGTGCTATTTCCATGTCATTACAAGTTTCAGAGAGAATGTATCTCCAGGTAAGTAGAAGGCCAATTAATCATCTGATTGTGCTGTAGCCTAGGGAACGTTTAGCAGCTGGTAACAGGAGCGTAGGAGAACGATCAGAACCTTTGCCTATGGAGAGATATGAAGCTAAGAAAAACTCAAAATTGTTCTTCCTCTGTGCTATCTCAGGGGTGCGCAGGTGCAGGCCAACAAGGTGGCAGCTGGGGTGAAGAAGTACGACCTGAGCAAGTGGAAGTACGCTGAGCTGCGAGACGCCATCAACACCTCCTGTGGTAGGAGCAATCAGTCCCCTCAATCTGATCTCAGAACTTCCTGCTTACTTGAAGCTGTTCATGTCAAAAAACATGTCATTTTGGAGACTAACATGTATTATTTTGTAAGATGGAGGGACTAGCATGTGATATTTTGAAGATTGGGAACTAGCATGATGATTAGAGATTGCAGCAATACGGCTTTTTCAAAGTGACTGATTTTGCAGCTTGCTCTCACTCCATTATTTATTTATTTAAGAATTAATTAATTATAAATGCTATCTTTTTATTTGGAGATCTCTTTGTTTGTTTATTTATTTATTTATGAACCATAAAACACAAGGACTTGCCTCCTTTTTTACTTTCTGGTCTGTCATGTTGCTTAAATTTTCAGGTGTTTATGGACTCGAAGGAATAGTTTACTCTAAAATGAAAATTCTGTCTATTTATTCACCCTCCTGTCATTCTAAACACATATGATTTTCTTTCTTCTATGAAACACAAGATGCTTGGCAGAATGTTCCTTTTCACAAGAAAAAATAAATATGGTGATCACGGGCCATCAATGACCAAAAACCACCATAAATGTCCTTGTGGACTATATTTTAAGTTTTCAGAAATTAGTCTGGATTCAAAGTCACTATTCACTGAAAACCTCTGTGACGCCTCACTCTGTTATAGCTCTCAAATCATTTCTGGTCATGAACATTCAAAGCTTGAATATGTGCATTCACTATCGAGATTTGAGAAATAATGGCGGAGGGCAAGATTACTCAAAGCTATCGTATAGCTTCAGAAGACTTGATGGTAACTACAGTGAATATAGTGCACAAGTCGTATGGACAACTTTTATGATAATATTATGGTGCTTTTTTTGTCCATTAAGCTTGACATTCCCTATAAAAATTCACTTTTGTTGTATGGAAAACAGCAGCTTAATGACAAATAAAGCTTCTAATTTGCCTAAAAAGGCATAAATTAAAAATCTTTAATTAGATTAAAAATCTTACATTTTTACATTAGATTTAAATGGTAAATCTAAAAATCCTATAATTTTATAAAATATACTTTCATGCGTGTAATGCATATTTTTGAGTCAAGGAACAATGCACTTAAACAAGTTTCAATTGTTAAATAACATTTCAAAGTGTTTAAGTTCATTTTATGACTTTTTTTTTATTTCACCACTCATACAGTAAATATATATAAGGCCCTGTGCGTGACAATGCAATGCAGTACTGACTGTATGATCTCTCACCCTTCTAGATATAGAGTTGCTGGCGGCGTGTCGAGAAGAATTTCATCGTCGTCTGAAGGTGTACCATGCCTGGAAATCAAAGAACAAGAAACGAAATACAGACACAGAGATGAGGGCTCCCAAATCGGTCACTGACTATGGTAAGACATGATCCGTTTCCCCAAGAGAACGGGCTGCATGGTGGTGGAACAACAGAATACAAATTGCTCTGTGCAGTCGTGTGTAGCTGATGATTTCATTTGTAATGGCAAAATGTGATTCAGCATAATATTTATTCTGGACCGATACTCTGAACTTCTTTCTTATGTGAGTGAGTGTGTGTGTGTGTGTTGCAGCTGTTTCTCAAGGTTGAGTGTGCACTATTGTTTGATGTTCTTTTCAAGTTCCTTGCAGCACATTTTGTGATTAGCGTTAGAATTGTGATGCACATAATGCAGACAGCTAGAAGCACATCTAAAGGCACCCACAGCCGTTTCAAGGAAATCAAACTTCTCGCTTATTTCCCTGCTTTAAAGGCACATCACTGTGTTTGGTTGCTGGAAGACTTTAGTGCTTTTTTAAGTGTTTGCTCGTGCAGAACAAACAGAAGATTTAGAGTTGCGTGACCTGCAGATTCACTTCAAACTCCCAGCCTCTCTTGTTGTCAAATCCTCAGATGTGTCTTAGCTTCAAACAGTGGAGTGTTTGTATCAGGTGCATGGGGCTTATGCTGCCTCACTCCAAGAGATGAAATCAGGCTTCTGGCTTTACAAAGTCAATATTAAAGTGCAGAGAACCTCTCTGAGAACTTTCTTGACATTATGCCAACCTCTCAATCTGTTCCTTAGGGATCCTTAGGGATGATGGATTTAAAATGCCTACTTCAGTTTATGACGTACTTTGTATGTATTTTGAGCATACAGTATTAATAGATGGTCTGATAGGAAGATTTGATTTGAACAAACCCTCCTTTGGTGTGTAACTCATAGCGTACCATTTGTGCCAAGTACATGAATGATCCCTCAAAGCATGTGTCACATTGAGGAGATTTGTGAATGGAGTCCCATCAAGAAAGGACTTGAGTTTAATATAGAGACCGGGAATGTCTTGCGCAACATGGTCTTCTATGGACAGCTTGCAATGGAAAAGAGTCTATGAGGAGATATGGCAGAAAATGCTGAATTATGGAATCAAGATAATAATATGTTTAATTTATATAGCGCCTTTCCCAAGCTCAAGGACGCTTCACAATGACAGTAAAGAACAAACAATCAGTTCATACATAAATGGACAATAGACATTTGCCCAGTCCAAGAAATGAGTGATTGCAGTTGCATATCGCATTACATTTGGAATACAAACAAAAACAAACAAAAAACTAAACTATTTACAGACAGCATAGAAGGTGGGAAGTTGAAGTAAAGGTCAGATGCAAAAGACTAATGGTGCCTAAGGAAACATTATGACTGTAATACAGAGTTATGAAAATAGTGGAGCTTGGTCAATCAAGATCAACCAAAGCCACGTAACTTATGTCACCGTTCAGTTCTCAAGTTAGGCCGGTTCGTGACAGGCTCTCAGATCACCTCGACCAAGGTCTGGCACAAGAACCAAAAACCATTGCAGTGGGCAAGGAGTAATTTAAGGTACAGAATGTTATTCGTTTGTATAATATTATTCCTTTATTTAGCTACAAAAATAAATGGTTTACTGGTGCAGGGTTGGATATTATCAGTGTTTTTTTTATTGTACACAGCAGAAAGGAAAGCACCTTCCTTTTGCCTGCTGCAACATGGTGATGTCTGAATTGTTGTGTGTGTGAGAAATTGGGAAAAAATTGAATAAGGGCACCAGAGTGACACTGAAAGTCCATGTGTGTAGATCTCTACCAGGCTTTTGCAACAGGAGTTGGACAAAACTTGAAAGTTGTGGGTAGGTCCATTTTTTTGATGAAGCGGGACTAAAAACAATCCATCCCATGCAGATCTCTAGTTGGACCGTTCAGAACAAGTGCATAGCAACATGCTAAAAATGACTTAGAGCAACTGTATTGCAACTTAATCCAACACTCATGTCATGGCGTCATGGCGACACGTTTTGAATGGACAACCTCCACTATCAGAATTAGTTTAGAAAGAGTTATAATATTGTTAATATTGTAATATTTTCTGTTATATTTCTTCAGCCCAACAGAACCCTGCTCCACCTGTCCCAGCCCGGCAGCAAGAGATCGCAATGAACCGACAGCAACGTTACTTCCGCATTCCCTTCATAAGGCCTGCGGATCAGTACAAAGACCCCCAGAACAAGAAGAAAGGCTGGTGGTACGCTCACTTTGACGGGCCCTGGATCGCCAGGCAGATGGAGCTTCATCCAGACAAGCAGCCGATCCTCTTGGTAGCAGGTACCAAAGGCCTTCCTCAGTACTACCTAATGTTTTGATAAGATAAAACAATAATTTTCCACTACTGTGAACAATGAATTCTTCAGAATTGAAAGATAAAATAGCTGAAAGCTCCACTGGAAAATGCGACTCTTATCTGCGGATGTGATGTGTGCACCTAAGCATAGCGTGGTGCCTTTTATCTTTTGCTGTATCCAGGTAAGGACGACATGGAGATGTGCGAGCTGAGTCTGGAGGAGACCGGGCTCACGCGAAAACGTGGAGCGGAGATCCTCCCCCGCCAGTTTGAGGAGATCTGGGAGCGCTGCGGCGGAATCCAATACCTTAGGAACGCCATCGAAAGCAAGCAGGCCAGACCGACCTACGCGACCGCCATGCTCCAGAACCTTCTCAAGTGAACATCGCCCGTTTCTCCTCCTGGACCACATTATCTATGCACGTGTAGATGTAAATGGTAACGTGGTGTAGCTAAAACAAAGGGCTGTACAACTCTAGTGGAAGCAATTACTGTCTAATTTACTTTTTGTTTGTAGTTTGTTCTTCATTTTGCTGTGAGCGTAGAAACCAGTTTTCATACAAATCTGAGCCTTTCTTGAACCTGTTGCTCAGAGATGCCTTAAGATTTTCAGATCTCATTTGAAAGGGATGTTATTAAAATGTTACACTCATGTAAACCTGCTCATAAATCTAAAATACACTAGGTGTAATCTTTACAAAAGGAAACATTTCAGTGTGTAGCGATTAGACAGTTCTGTGATGGGTGTCATTTGTTGCATTTTAAAATAAGATAACTGATCAGACATAACACTGCTCCATGTTCAGCTCGAGCAACATTGGCTCAACCAATGTCGTGGGTTTAGGGGTGGGACCATCTGTTTGTTCGACAAATGGCAGGTGTTCAGACCTTTTTCCACAGTTCTGTTATCTAGTGCCGCAGAAATTACACACTTCACCTTTTAAAATAAAATTCTATTATAGGACTTAAATGGTCATTATTGTGGAGCAACATTTAATATTTGAATACATTGAATAACTAGTCAAAGTATATTTAATCTAATCAGATGATGTTGGGAAAGGCTAATGAGGAACATGCACTGGAATACATTAGGTTGTAATATTTTGTCTCACCTTTGTAAATGTGGTTTCAATGCACCATCAGAAATTTATCAGAACTGAAGCGGTTCAGTTCATAAAAAGGATAGTCACTGCTGTCGTGCATGGTTTTGCTCAGCAATTTTGTACTTAAATCATGGTAATATGCTAAAGGGCATATTCATTTCTGTTCAGTGAAGTGATAATGGCACCTTTGTTAATGATTTGCTGTGAATTCTGTCGGCGTGTGTGGTAGATTTCTCTCATTTTTACATTTATGTATGTACCAACTCAAGGAAATATTTCGTTTAAATGAGCTTGTACTACGGAGTGTCTCGTTATGTGCTTCTCTGACCCCTTTTTCTCATTTGGTCATAATAACTGCCTGAAGAACAGAAGTAATGGGAAATGCAATAACATTTTGAAAACTTTGGCACAGACCAAATTGCTACATTTGATCAACTTGCTGTCATTATTCCCAGACTTTGTTTTTTCATTTGCTAATGTTTTTCTCCATTGAACCCTTTCTAACTGAAATTGTGTCATCTCAAACTATCGATATTTGTTTCTTATCTGTCAATTTATCTTTGATGTGTCTGGGTTAAATATACTCTGATTTTCTTATTTTTGACTGACCACTGTTGCTCTAATCACTTTACTAGACCAAAATAAATACATTCCATATAAAACGTGTTATGTTTAGATCTTTGCATTTATAATGGTTATTAGGAGTAGAAAGCTTTACTGAGGGACACTGACTATTATCTTTTGAAGTCAACATGAATGATTCATTAGTGCACATTAAAGTTTAAATAGAAATTACTGTATTTATTTTACAGCTGAAATATTCTACAATACTTTTTTCGGTTTATTGTAAAAACAATGATCTCATCCATCCCCACATACCTGTATTTTTGTATTTTTTCCCCAAGTGATACCATTAAGAGTTACAGAAATACTTAACATTCAATTTCTTTGTTGGGGACACTGAGGATAGACTAGAAGAGATGACTAGAATCTATTTTCTATTTAAGATACAACCCAATGTATCAATTGTAAATAAATACCTCATTGTGAGGGAGGAAACAAACCTTTGACAAGTATTCAAAGCATCCAACACATTACATGTCTCATATACAATTTACATTTTTTTTCCAGGTACAATTAAAAATAACTTCAGGAGTGATCTAAATCATATGTCCCCATTCCTGGAGGTATTCCTTCAGTTGTCCAAGAATATGACTGATTCTTGTGTAGAGTGGTTGTATCAAACTCACCAAATGTCTACGAGAAACCAGCAAAGTTGAGTTGCTTGAATAGCACTGAAGAGCTTTGGTGCCATGCTTAGCTTAAAAAAATAAAGTGTCTGGACATCATAAAACAGTCACTTCAAAGCCTTCACTATCAGGACTTCTCAAAACACAGCAAGAGGACCTGCTGGACATCCGCCACGTCTGTAATACAACATGGAGAAAAACATCCTGGTCATTCAAGAAGCTAAGAAAAACACAAAATCATCAGCAGTTGTGTTATGTACAATCGCAATGCAGCACACCTTCCTGTAACTACTTTAAAGGCATAATTCACCCAAAAATGACTTTATATATATATATTAGTGATGTATGTCTCGAGACCGGTCTTGGTCTCGAGACCACTTTTACGTGGTCTCGGTCTTGTCACGGCCTTGACGGTCTTTGGTCTTGGTCTTGTCTTGGTCTCGGACCTCTCGGTCTTGTCTAGTCTCGCTGTCTCAGACCGACATAATGGTCGGGGAATTTAGCACTACAATATCCACGACGACACAACGTTCGATAATGCAACATTATTATCCGCAACGGAACGGATTGAAGCGCGCGTCCGAGTGAAAGTTCGGCGTGTGCGCGAGCCACACCAGAAAACACTTTATCCGCGCCACTGATCGCAGCGGCAAAGAGCACTTTGATCAGTGTCACATATCAGTGACATGATGGGTTTTAACTTCATTCAGGAGAGTTTGGGTAACTGCACAACTGACAGATGACTTTGAGCGCACCGCCAACGGTGTGTGTGTGTGTGTGTGTGTGTAACCATAGTGACAAAACGACCAACTTTCGGATCCTGCACTTAAGCCTATAATTTCGTTTAAAAAAAAATTGAATTATGTATTTAAAAGTTGCAGAATGGATTCATTTGGAGACTCCAAAATCGGCAGAGATAGGCAGGCATTTGCTTAGATGAATTTGTGACTTTGATATCTGTGTGTGTGTGTGTGTGTGTGTGTGTGTGTGTGTGTGGTGTTTGATTACAGTATTGTATTTAAGATGGTGTTAGACTAAATAAATGGTCTTTTAAATATCATATGCATATCTCCGTTGTGTTGACTAAACATTAGGCCTAATCCAAGTTTATAACTGTGTATCTTTAATTTGATGTTACGATTTCATCTACACATTAAGCAGTGGTGTAGTCTACGTGATACGCAGGTATACGCCGTATACCCACTAGAAAAGGCCAAGGATTTGCGTATACCCACTTAAAAAAAGCGTGAGGATACGTATCAACTTCGTTTTGTGTCAGAACTTTCACACTTTCATTCATAAATTCACCCCGTCTGTGTTTGCGAAGCGACGGATCGAATCGCGGAATCCAGTCACAAATGGAACTTGCTATATAAAGCAGAACGTCACGGATTTAGGCTATTTTTGAATGAATAAATCAAAAGTAGCTGCTGTACAATGAATCAAATCTCGATATGGACTAGTGTCTATGAATATTAAAGCTAAAAGAGACTGCAATTGTTCTACGCGTCTCTGGGAATGAGCGCTCAGTGTGCTCCACTACACACGCACACACACACACACACACACACACACACACACACACACACACACACACAGAAGCACGCGTGACTCACACGCTCGTGGTGTTTTCAGCGTTTCACTGTATTGAGACATGATGTAGGCTACACATGTGCATTTCATCGCAGAGCTGCTATGAGAGTCACTTGATGAGAATTTCACCATTTCATTTGATAAAACTATCGTCATTCATTCGTTTCATATACACACAGAAACTGTTATGTCTTTACGACAACCTGTCAAAATAAAAGTTCTGTATAACTTGAAGAAATTATAACAGAAATATATTACTATTGCACAGAGTATACTTCAGGCCTAATAATAATAATAATAATAATAATAATAGTTTATTAAAACAAACAGAAACTCAAATGTCTACAACCCACCAAAATAAAAGTTCGGTCTAACTCAAATTAATTAGAAAGGAATTGCACAGTAAAATGTATTTAAAATTTTTTTTTTTTTCAAAAACACCATTTCTAAAAGTAAATTTGTATTTGTGCCTATAATGTTTTTTTTTTTTTTTTTTGATAATTGTCAACTGATAAAACCTGTGCTTCAGGGACCATATTCATACAACAAATAAATAAGTTGATAACACTTAGTATTTCATAATGCTCTCAATTACATGTCGATGCATACTGTATGCATTAGTGAGTGTGGTGGTGCTTATGGGGTGACGCTCTGGGCTGGGTGAGTATGCCGGGGGGGTTATATTAGAGTATACTCACTACAAAAAACTAGACTACACCACTGACATTAAGTATAATTTCAATTGGTTACATATTTCTCATTCTTTAGACAGTTGTTGGAGGAGCAAGATGGTGTTGGAGGTGTTTGATGTTTTGTCAGATGAACCAGTCAGTACCAGTCATGTCAGTCCTCAACAGTACACAAAAGTTAAGGGAGTCTCAATCCTCTAATAGTGCAGTAACAGCCGTCATGCAATTGCTACACATAGTTGATCTCACCCAGTCTGCAAAAACATTTACAGTGAGCTCACAGTCACACACATGACATGGTCTGTCTCTGTATTGTTCTGCCTGTGTAGTTGAAGTAATACCGTCTAATATTGAATGTAAACTGCGGCTGAACCCTAGTATGCTGCTGTTCTTGAATTTATACAAGTTATAGCTTAGCTTCAACACTAGTCTGTTTTTTTTCCCCCTCCGGTCTCGACTTGGTCTCGGTCTTGGTCTCGACTTGGTCTTGGTCTTGACTTGGTCTGTCTTGGTCTTGGTCTTGTCTTGGTCTCGATACCCTCTGGTCTTGGTAGTGTCTTGGTCTCGGTTTAGGCGGTCTTGACTACAAGTCTAATATATATATATATATATATATATATATATATATATATAATTTACTCACCCTAATGTATATCCAAACCTGTTTGAGTTTCTTTCTTCTGCTGAACACAAAAGAAGATATTTTGAAGAATGTTGGTAACCAGACAGTTGCCTGTAGCCATTGACTTCCATAGTATTTTTTATTCTGTTTTTCAACAATGGGATCTCAATGGTGGCCTTTAACTGTTTGATTACCAACATTCTTCAAAATATATTCTTTTGTGTTCAATGAAAACACATACAGGTTTGGAATAACTTGAGGGTGAGTACATTTTCAATTTTGGGTTGGTGAACTATCCCTTTAAGGGCAAAGTGAGCAGCTCACCAGTCCAGAATCGCCAATATGTCCATATTAGATCCAATAAAATACATATTTAAAAGTTTCATTAATTAATTCAATTAAATGTTTAGGTGGTGAACTCAATGAGTCCACAAGCCTAGCAAACTCCCTACCTAGACAACTTGCTCAAGACACGAAGACAGGCTATTTGGATGTGTTTGGTTTAAGCAGTCTGAAGAATCATAGGTGCGGAGTTTTTTTTGTGTGTGTGTGTGTTTGCGTTATATGGACGAGCATGAGTGAGATATTTTTTTAAATTATCCTTTTGTGGTCGATAATGACTTAATTTTTATTTTAGAGTGACGGTGACCTATCCCTCATTTAGGGTCATTTATTGCAAATGCTAAATCAACGTAGGCTAATAGTCGCTGTGTGTCTGTTTTAGCGTGCAGCCCAGGAGGACAACTCAGTAGAAAGACATGTTTTCTTGCCATAATGTGTGGTACAATGAAAGAAAAACAACAAGAAGTATGATTTCTATTTATTGTTTCGTTCGTACTGCTCCCACCGTGCATTTGCGATTTCAGCAGACAACGACCGAAATGTGAGCGTCAAGACAATATCGCTGAGACGGTTTTACTCGCTGGAGGTAAATATCACTCAGTATGAAATGTATCTAATATAAACTATATAATTTAAAGTTCATAATTTAAAGTATTAGGTTATTAATAGTTAAAGATTTGTGAGCTTATCAAACATGTAACTTACTGTCAGGATCCATAAGAAAGTAATAATTCGAACGGAAAATAGCCTAACGTTACATTAAGTTACTCAGGTGAGTCCGTTCATTGATAAACAAAGCAATATTGCCTTAATATTTTAGTTGTCAAGCTCATACCTTGTTTAATATTCTATTGTTTACAAATCCTTCATAGTTTACACTGCTAATTTAACAATTCCACTTGAGGACTAGAGGATTACTTTCAGGAATAATCAACGTGGCCTATTATATTAAGTCACACTTGAATGAATCCAAATCTTGCATCAACTCTCATCCATGACAAATATTTAAGCCTACTAGACCAAATAATGCTGCTTCTGCTTTTCATTACATTACAAGATATTTATATAATTAATAACTTGTTTGAAATACAGACATATTTATTTGGGTTCTGAGATTGTAGAAGAAAAATGTAATTGGAACTGAACGTCGGTGATGGGAAGGACGCAAAACATCTAGTTTATCAATATTATTTCCTCTTCTATATGATAGTTGACATTTTGATGGGAAAGATTTATCATCTTGATAGAATAAATCAGGCTGTCGTGATTATTTACGGTTGCTGTTTGAATCAAATTGGTTGTTTTCACACCAGCTTACCTCATTAGGTGTACACTGATGTAAGTCAACCATTTCTGATGTTAACTTTTCTGATCTTCTGGTGTAGAGTTGTCTGGGCATCTGGGAAAGGAATGACAGACCACAATCAATCTTGAACCTTTTTTTGCCATGGAGACAAAGTCTTGTTAAGCAACGAAGCAAGGTACATTTTTGTTAATATCCATCAGTCAATATTTTGATGAGCAAAACTGTTGCTGGAAAAAAAAGTTTAATATTCATAATATCATTAGTTTAGACAACTACAGATGCACTAGTCTGAATGAGATGCAAAACCCATGCATGCTGTCCATAATTTCTAGTGTCCTCTTACAAAAATCATTCCATAATGTTGTGTCTTTGAAGGGCTCGGAAGAATAATAGTGGATTTCTTTTGTATGTTTGTTTGAATACATTGTGTCTGTAACTTGTTTAGAAGTAAATATATCACTGTTTTTAATCTATTTTATCATGAATACATAGTGTGTTAACACTGGTGAGGATACTGATTACTGATGCATGGATTTTACTATAGCCTTTAGTTTCTTCTAGACAAAGAAACCCTAAAAAAACAGCCGATTCACCAAAAGCAACATATTTTTTGCTGAAGTTAATGTCTATTCTGTATAGGCCTAATCCTTCCCTTTCCCAAACTGCACACAAATTTGGTTTGGTTTTCAAATCGATTTAAGTTTCCATATGGATGTGTTTTGGATCGTATTTGTAAGGATCAGATTTTATGTTTTTGCTATTCTGATACCAAAAAACGAAGTCGATTTGAGTCAGATATGCCAACAACAAAAAATCTGTCAGATCAGAATCTCAAAGAGATGAGATGATTAGAGATGATTTAATCATGGGTTGATTATGGATGTTAGTAGCGGTCATGACATCGATTTAAATAAATAGATCATTAAGAATACCTTCTTGGTTGTAAACTTTACCTCAATACTAAGTTGTATACTTTCAAGTGATCGAAATGTGCCTTGGCCTGAGTGTTGTAAGGAGGCTGAGTCAGAGCTCATGGGACAGAGGATGCTCGACACATGTGTTAAGACCCCATCGTCATTCTCAAAAACTGGATTTACTCTCATAGTATTACCAAAGGGGAATGCAGATTGTGAACGCCTACAATGCAAAGGAAATCAGGTCTTAACACCAACAAGTTTAAAATGGGTCAGCACTGCAAATCCAAATCTGAAAAGAAAAATCAAATGTCTAAATAAAAAGAAAACCCTTCTTACACAAGTCTCAAGCTCTTTCTGGTCCGTATACATTTCTTGTTAATGAAAATCAAGATGCCTATCACAGCACAAACCACTGAGAGGCTTCCCACCATGCAGGCTACGAGAAGGAGAGGGTCAATGGGCACAGACACCAATTCGTTGCAGCGTTCTCCGTGGTAGTGCCAGAATTTACCTACGGGACATCTAAAAGTGGTTGAGAGAAAACATGTAAGAGAAGTATGCATGCATAGGAATGTGGCAATTTTTTCCAAAGTGCCCCTATTATGCTTTTTCCTTTCGTGCAGTGTGTAATATAGCTTTTTGTAAATGTAAAAGCTCTGCAATGCTTTGAAGATCAAAGTGCACAACAAGTAAAGTTATGTCTTCTGAAAGAAAGAATCGATTCTGAGCTGCCGAAACAAATCGTCAGCAATTCTGTCTCACTTCCCGTTACATACCTACGTAATAATGTAACAAATTTGCTTAGTGGCAGCCTATGGTCTTCCGCGAACAACGTATACTTTGACCTGTCCTCAAACACTGTAGTTGTAGCTGAGGCCTGGAAGAGTTTGGTTTGTGTTGTCGACATGGCGAGAAGACGATATTTTTAGCGCTGCAAATCTACTTCAAAAGGATTGAGGACTCGCACTGGAATTAATATGGAAAAGCCGACGCCTTCGTTTCTGTTCGTATCGCTGTGTTAACAAGCGCAGAGGAAGCCTCCAGAGCTGAAATTCAGATATGGTGATAATAGGCATGTCATTTCTGACACAAGCTGTAAGCGGTAGACCAATCACAACTGACTGGGTCGTCTGACCAATCAGAACGGAGTAGGCTCTTGGAAAGGAGGGGTTTAGAGAGACTGAATCTTTGAACAACCGTTTTAAGACTCTTTGAGACATGAGTCTATATGCAATGTGTATTATGAAACCAAAATTAGGAACCTTTGAAATAGCATAATAGGGGCACTTTAATACATATTTTTAACAGTGACAAGTAACACCAAAGACAAATAAATCGTTTAAAAAAAATATTAATAATGGAAAAAAAAATTCAGCTTCAGCAAAACAAATATTGTTTCGATATATAAATAACTAAATATCATAGTGAAGGGGACAAGGAGACCAGGAACTTGAAAATTTCAAAACGTCCAACATATAGACCTTATGTAGCCCCGCCCCTTTTCAGCGCTGCACTCCTTGTGTTCTTTCTTCTGGTTTGTAATGCATGTCCACAGCATGAAGGTAAGATCTTACGGATTCATGAATGGACCACAACCTGTCACTGGGGTAGTCCCTATAAAGGAACTTCATAGTAGTACCTTAAGGGTACCTATTACTAATATGGAACTTGTTTCCGCCACGGACTAAAACTATTTAAAAGATAATTGTGACATTTTATCTTGTAATTTTGACTTTTTTTCCTCAGAATTTCAAGTTTATATTTCACAATTCTGACATTTATAACTCACAATTGCGAGTTTATATAACGCAATTCTGAGATAAAAGTAATAATTGTGAGATATAAACTCGCAATTGCGAGAAAAAAAAGTCATATTTGTGAGATAAAAAGTTGCAATTACCTTTTTATTTTTATATTAAGTGGTGGAAACAAGCTTCCAAACTAATATGCTCTAAGGTATTACAGTGTTTCTTGATTGCTTCAATACTATATCCAGGCTTTTGAACTAAAATTTCAAAACCATAACGCCATTTATCAAAAAGCACACCCATTTCCCTAAACTATTAACACTTTTTGACACATGAGTCAGATTTGTTGAACTGTCACTGCAAAACTCTACACACAAATCCCTTCATTTCTCATTGCCTACACCATGTTGTCATTTAGAAAGCATTAGCATTCAATATTGTTCACTTTCATTGTTCAATTTCAGTCAGCACAGCTTCAGCTAAATTAGCATACAATTACCCAAGTGGAAACACTAAGAGTCACAATTTATCACACACAAATCAGAACCTTCAATAGATAGATGAAAGGGCCAGAGTCAGTTCATTCAGTTTTGTAAAATGGATCCAGAAAGACATGAAGGAAGAGGTCGAGGAGGAGGAGGAAGAAGGTGAAGGGCAAGGGCACGGAGACAAGACACCCTAGTTGCCTATGTCTTTGTCCATGGACATGGTATGACGATGAGGGAGGCTGGGCTACGAGTAAGGCCAAATTTGAGTCGCTTCACCGTCGTCTCAATCATAAGAACCTTCCGGGAGAAAAACAGGTACAGTACTTCAGACTGCTCTGTAACTTTTGACAGCTGTACTATGTGCTGTTACAACACATACATGTACTGTAGCAGTTGCACTATACTGTAATAAAAAGAAATGCATCAAATTGCCTCACATACAGATAGAGTTAAGTGGACATAACTTACCAGTTTTGGAAAAGTTGTTTTTAATTTATTGCACCACCAGTGTGTAAGACTATGTTGTAGTGTGTGTTTGTGAGGGCTTGTGTGTGATGTCTAAGGGGCAAAGTTTGTTTTTTCAGCAAGAGTGAATGGTTTTGAGTGTAGAGTTTCATTTTGACCATGAAAATAGGATGTTTGGGGAATTGGGTGAGACGTCATTGTGTTTACTGTTTTGAGAATACGAGGCATAGTTTCAAGAAATGTGTTCAAGCATTCGAGAAAAACTGTAATAAGCACCCTTTAAGGGTAAATAAGGTACAAATGTGTACATTTAAAAGTACTTCCTCATTGACAAGCTGTTGTACCCCTATACTTTTTGCAAAACAAAATTCTGGCAGTGCAGGTGAAGAACTTTGTATGCTCAACTGGTTTTGGTTTTCCCCTACATCCTTGTAATCTCCATTGAAATGAATTTAGAAGTTCTTCGACATCCCTTTTCTCTTTCAGAGGTCATGATGTTAACGTACCTGCAGGTCGCTCCGTGTCCTGGTATAATTTCACACTGGCCTCCGTTCAGGCAGTATTCCGGCTGTAGGTCACAGATGCTCGTACAGGGCTGGCCGTTTACTGTGCTGTAGCCCGGATCGCACAGACACTCGGGCTCTGTGGTTAACGTGTTCACCACGCAGCGGGAGAACTCGTTACACGCCGTAAACTTACATGGATCGACGTGATCGGCTGGATTAGACAATGAGAACTAATTGGATTGAAATGCTTGCAGCCAGACAGACAAAGACGATTAAAGACTTAATACAGGTGTTGGTATCCCTTTACGTTAATGTGGATGATTTTGTTTACTGTTCTGCCCCATTCGCACTGACAGCATTTTTATTGCTGGATGTTTAAGGTCTGGATGCCCTAATATAATTGGTGGAATTTGTAGATGCCAATAACATTCGAAAATGTCATTACAAATTAGATGTGTTGTTAAATAAAAATAAAATGATAATTTAATTTGACAAGGAATCAGTTGTTGCTAATAATTAACATGTGGTCCGGTGAAATTGGCAAGTCTAACTGAAATTGAATGACTTCTGGGCCTTTTTTAAATTTAAATTTTTTTTTTTTACAGCAAATCGCAGTCAGCGTGAACAGAACTTTCTTAAAAGGATAGTTCACCTAAAAATTTTTATCATTTTAGAAAATCATTTACTCACCCTCATGTCCTTCCAAAACCTGTATGACTTAGTTTCTTCTGCAGAACACAAAAGAAGATTTTGAAGAACATTTGGACCCCAATTAACTTTCATTGTATGGACAAAAAAAAGAGGAACATTTTAGTTTAGGGTCCAATTATTAGCATGCATATTACTAGGATATTGGCTGTTTATTAGTACTTATAAAGCACAAATTAATGCCTTATTCTGCATGACCATATTCAACATCCCTGAATCCTACCAAAGACTATAGATATGGAAAGATGGTTCACTCCTATTACTTATGAATGGGAGAATCTGCAACTTGCAAAATGGGGGAATACGTCCTGCCTTCTAAGTAAAAGAGCCAGTCAGATTTTGTTGCTAATTTGAAATATGTCATTTAATTGTGAGTTCGGCAAGCAGTTTTTGAGATTTACGGATTCCCCGATTCGAAAAGATAGGACTTGGTCTTGGATGCCTGAAATAGATGCTCGGAGGCGTTGCAAATATGGCCGCCGAGTTAACAGGCTTTCCTTGAAAATGACTTTGATCCTGGCTACTCCATACCTAAACTTAGCAACTACCTTACTAACTATTAATAAGCAGTAATTAGGAGTTTATTGAGGCAAAGATCGTAGTTAATAGTTAGTTAGTAGTGAGAATTGGACCCTAATCTAAAGTGTGACCTAAAACACACTAAAATAAATGATCTTCTTTTTGTTCCACAGTAGAAAGAAAGTCATAGATATTTGGAACGACGTGAGGGTCAGTACATTACAGAATTTCCATTTTTGGGTGACCTATCCCTTTAGATCAAGGGTGTCCAAACTCGGTCCTGGAGGGCCACTGTCCTGTAGAGTATAGCTCCAACTCTAACAACACACCTGCCTGGAAGTTTCTAGATTGCCTATAGGCCTTGATTAGCTGGTTCAGGTGTGTTTAATTGGGATTGGAGCTGAACTCTGCTGGACAGTGGCCCTCCAGGAGCAGGATTGGACACCTCTGCTTTAGAGGAACTACCTGTTTTCTCTTTTCAACACCGTCCTTACCTGCTTCCACATCCACTGATTGGGAGTCAATTTCCATATCCAATCTCTTAGACGCTGCATTGCAGAAGTCCTCAAGCACACACTGCACCCTCTCCGTAACATTGTACGGAACTGGTTTGTTTAATTTCATCTTGCTGTTTACCACCACACTGCCATTCTTAAAGTTCAGAATCTCCAGCTCCTTAAATCCAGTCAGGTTGGACTGTAGATACGGCAGGAGCTGTGAGAAAGTAGAGATAAAAGTGAAATTGAGTGAGTTGCAACTTCTCTTTCATCATTGCTGACTAGTGCAGAATGGTTAATTGTGCATGAACGTAATGCAACTCAGATGCAAAACGTTTGGGATTGTCAATTCTAAAGCAATTCTCCTCAATTCCTCAAAACTAAACGATTTTGGCTAGTGTCTGTCTCTCATCCTATTACAATATGCAAAATCTTCTCAATGCTCATTTCATTCCGCATGAGGAGGGCCAGTTAGAGATAAAGACGGTTGTTCAGGAGAAATAGGGCATAGCAGCTCAGTCATTCATCTCAAGCTCAAGATTTCAAGAGATTGATTGCACCAGTCAAACAAAAGATGGAAGTCTTGAGGATATGACATTTGCACAAGAGTCACAGAGATTATTAGCGTTTTGAAAATGTTACTCAATAATTCACCATTTTCACCTTGGCATTTTTGTTTAATGGGATGTTTTGTTTAAAGTATTAAAATGAAAACCTTATTAATCACTAAGTTAATAGATAATGAGGGATTAACAATTCTGAAAGTCTAAAAGCCTTTTAAAATATTTAACCTCACAGTTTTGAATTAAAATAAAAATGTTTTCTCTTCAAAATATAATTAATATTTGACATTTAAATATTAAAAATGTTTTTGTTTAATTAATTAAAATTAAAATGTTATTTATTTTAAAATATTATTAAGCATTTCATAGTTAAAGGAGAAAAGGCTTCTGTTGTATTTAAAAAATAATAATAAATACAAATACTAGGAGAACAAAAGGCCTGAAGGCCTGAGATGATGTTGTATTTAACTAAGTGCATGTATAACAGGAGATAATCTGTATTAAAAAGTAGACCTTATCTGCCAGTCATGATCAACCTCTCACCTCTCGGCTAAGTGCCAGGGCAGAGCAGGTGTTATTCTTCCCCACAGGGCAGGCTTTGACTCACAGCTAAGTCTCAATCAATGTTACTGTCTGGCTGATGCCAGTGTTGTGACCTTTTATTGCCATCACAGGACAGAAGGAATCAGCTAATATATACAGTAGCGCTCCTTTCCAAATAGTTTAATAAATTAATGAATTATCACAGGCAGCAGCAGCATTGTAGTGTATCCCTATTTTTGAATACTGATTCTAACACTCTCTATAGCATGGTGCCTTGTATCTACTGGTTTAATAGGTATCTCTTTCAATACTGTTCTGTTCTTTATTTTTATTATAATTTTAAAATGTTTAATACTTATATATTTTTTAAAACATTAAAATTTAAATGAAAACAATTTTTTTGGTCTCCTTGTCCAATGGAGATGGTTGCTACACAAACCAGTAGAGACAGGAGTAAAAGAGCATCCTACAAGGTCGAGAGGCTAAAATCAATGCAAACCTAGTATAGGACTAAAATATTACAGTTGTCTCTACAAAAGCGACAAAAGCGTTGAATTATAAATGGGCGAAATTGATGTGTACAGTGAAAAATCTATTTTTTTGCAGAAATTGCAAGAACATAAATATCTAGCGATTATCAAATTACCCTTTGAAAGCCCATTTATGAATCAATAAACCAATTTTACGGCCATTTTACCCAGATACTTACCAGAGTAGTTCCTGACCAGATTTTTAAGTAGTTCATGTGATAATCCAAAAGGTCTCATAGTACTGGCGTTAGTCATGACAAACTACAACACAATACTAGTTTGGGCAACCACTTATTTTTGGAAATGGAGTTTTGTATCTTAGGATTCACACAAATAATAATAAAAAAAAGTAAAACAATATCTTATGGAACAGAATGATAAATTGTATAGTAGTCCCCTTTAGAACTGTGCTGTATGAACATAATAAAACTGCAGACTAAAACAGTTAGGAATAGTCATTATTATAGTCTTTAACACACATGAAAACCAGTCTGGGCCAGTCTAGATTGACTATTAAAAAATATTTTAAATGTATGTATCTTAAAAGAGATTGTATTCACCCAGAAACATTCACAAACAAGCCAAAAAAGTAGCTACTGTTTCTCTGTGTTTTGCTTTTATTACAAATAATTCTTTGAGTGGTTAATTTTAAAATCCACAAAAGTGCTTTGTCATTGATGTAACACTCTAATAAATAACATTTGGAGACTGATTACATTCAAGGACACATCTCACCGAAGAACAATTCTAAACCATTAGGCTGCGTAACCAACTAAAATCAGTTCTGAGAAACAAAACTAGACAGCAAGTCCCGTGAGGGGATTTTTTTTTTTTTTTTGGCATGCTCTGTTTTTGGTTGTTTAATTCAACAGGATTGTGAAATGATTTCCTCTGTGTTTTACACAAATAAGAAAAAGAAAAAAAAAACTTTATTTCACAGATATACAGGTTTAGCATTTGATATGAGCACATACTCTTATAATGCTTAAATGCACATATTCTATGCACATATAAAGTTTGCACAGATCCTGAGAAACCAAAATATGCACAGAGCAATAAGGCAACACTCACACTATCAAGAATTAAACAAGTACCAAAAATATGTTGCAGGTTGGGCAGATAAGCCATAGAGTAAGCGTTTAGCTTTGGTTAATGCTGGTTAGAGAGCTCATTAATCAGCAGTTATTAAACATGGTTATTTTGATCATTAAGATCAGATGTTAGACGAAGGTGCAGAATTAGTGCCAAAATGTGATTGATTATGCTTTTTCAAGCTTGGATATAGATGTACCGGTATTGTGGCTAATATCTTCTGCTCTCTCTCAGTCACTTGACTAGAGGCCTCAGGGTTTGGCGAGTCGCTTGGTTCAGAGAATTGTCTCTAGTTGAAAAAACAGGATATTATAAGATATAATCTGAATAAAAACAACAACACTTAGATGTGAAACTGCAGTAAGATTGGCTAAGAGCTGTTCTGAAAGTTCCATGTTTGTAATACTCTTGTCCACATTGTATGTGTGTATATGAGTGGTGTAGAGTGGGAGTAGTTATTATTATTTTATTTTTTTTAAGTTGAAGCAAAAGTTGCAATTGGTTTGTTCTGGGCAGGTTTTCTCTCCAGTGAGCATGGAGTGACCGGGGTGCAGAAAATGGAAAAAAGGATGTGGAGCTGGAGCGGAGTGATTACACATCATTTTGAACTGGGAGGAAAAATGGCTCCAATCATATGCTGTTCAAGTCTGTGTTGCTTGGTGATATGCAAAGATTAATGCTTTGGTTTGTTTTGGAACAACTGGCAAAATGTTGTCTGAAATTTAAGCTACTTAGTTTTTACTTCTTGTTTAGTGAACTAATGTATGAACGCAATATCACACTAACAATATATCGGTATATCGGCACAATTGTAATTACCTAATTGTAGCTGTGCCGATATTCAGTATTACACCACTCTTGCTTGTGTGAGATTGCATAATTATGTTTTGAAATGACCATACATGATTTCACCCTGTGTTTTTCTGTTGAAATTGAAAAGTAAGGTAAACAAAAGTTCATAGAAAAACATTTGAAGTGACAAAATAAGTATCCTTGCATAAAATGTACAGAAATGTAATTCAATTTTTCTGTCAGTCACCCAAACCCTTTTTACATTGGCTTTATAGAAAAATGCATATTACATTTCGAACAACACTGTTCTCAGATGCCATCTGTCAAAACACTGTAGACAAATGACACACTTTATCTATTCAGTTTCCCAGCATGCACTGTGGCAAAAAGAAAAAAGTAAAGCTAACAACAAAGGGAGGATAAAAAGGCATGTATCAAGAGAAAGTCAAAGACAGAAGTGTGTTTACCTACCAGTTCAAGAAACGTGTTCTCCAGTGATTTGTACTCGGGGGAACTCTTGTTGAAAAGATCCTCAGAAAACATCAAATTAGTCACACGTAAACTAAAAAACACCACTAACTCTTTGGCCTGGTTAGAAGCCATCACCGAAGGAGTGGTAACGTAACCTAGAGGATGAGCCGAGGATTGTGGATTCTCGTCGATCTCTGAGGGGAATCCACTCCCGAAGTCCAGAGTCTCGTCCTCATCCGACTGCTCTACATCTTCTTGTGTGTCTCTGCCATTATCTGTACTACCTTCTTGTGGGGGATGTGAAACTGTCCAGAAAGTCTGTCCCCCTTCCTCCAGGAAATTGTCCGGGGTCAGGTGTGAAATGAGGTCTTCTGTGGGCGTTAGCGCAGAGGGAATAGCATCAGGGAGAATTGGTTCTGGACTGGTAGGTCCAACATGATGGAGTGTGTCTACAGTGGCACTGACAGATGGAGACTCGATGTGGTCACTAAGGTCAATTGAAGGGGGCAACTCCGGGTTATCAACTGAACTGGTAGGGTATGAAGGAAGTCCTTCGGTTGAGGTCTCTAAAGGTTTGGAGGGGCCAATTGTGTCATCTTCTTGAAATACAGAATCTTGAGCTCGCTTAGTAGGGGTTAGGGATGTCAAGGTTGATGATGTTGCCTCTGCAGGAATGGCCTCTGGTGTCTTATCAAAATCCATTTCAGGTTGAGCTGAAGTAGATGCTTTTGCTACTTCAAAAGATTCCAAGTCTAGTGGTGGAGCCGTGGCAACAATTTCATTTCCTACATCCTCTTGGACTTCAGACAACTTTGATAGGAAATCCACTGTAGTGGTTCTTGGCAAACCTGGAAAACAAAGAACCGTTTTCAGAGAGTGTATTTTAAAGTGCTTGGAATCTAATGTGAAATTAAAATTAATTTTCTCATTCATAGGCTGCCTAGCTTAAGGGTCTTAGTAGGGAAGCAGGTGCTCTTGTGCACTACTCACTACAAATGAGAAATTTACCTTTGATAGCTAAAGTGTCTTCAGTGATTTGACTTGCCGTCTTAGAACCCTCAAGTTGGGAGTTGCTGATTAGCTCTGTGGCTACTGCTAGTGTGGGGACATGGGACGATGTATCAAGTACTTTATGTACATCACTCCTTTCTGTCCCCTCACCCGAAACTGTTTGAGTCCTATCAGGGTCTAGATCCCCAAAAAAGTTGCCCACATTTCCAGAAGGCGCAATAGTTTCCTCCGAGGTGACGTTTGTGGACTGTGTACTCATTTCCACAGGTAAAAATCTCGATTCTTTACTCATTTCAGTACTGGATCTTGTGTTTCCATGCTTGTCTGCTGTTGAAGAGTCTGTACAGGGCGATTTAGGTAAGGTTAAATATTTGTAGTCTGTCTAGGGCCTTTATATTGATTATATTGATTTTGTGTACCTGGTTCGAAAGCTAGGGAAAGCACGTCCACAGGAAGTGATGTGTCCTCACTTAGCGCCTTGACCACCATGCTCTTTAGGACTCCCTCTATGCCATATTCATCTGTGGAGTCTGTGTCATCAATGGCCTGTGTCCCATCAGTCTCAAACACTACAGCATAGTTCGCTGCAACACCTCCAGCTCTGACCGATGTTATGAAGGGAATTGTAAGAGGTTTGTTATTCACCTTAGCACTCTTGTTCTCTTTAAAGGACCTCAATGCCCATATCAAATCTCAATAATCATAATTATCACCGACATTTGAGGTTGAGACTTTTTCAAATCTTATGAGAACTGATTGTACACATTGTATAGATGTGCCCTCTATTTTAATGTATTTTATATTTAAAAGCATTTGTGGTTTCTGGAACTCTAAAGTCAATCTCAACAAAACATGAGGGTTAATTTTCATAAGTATACTACACAGTCTACAGTACAACACAAAATAATGGTACAGTAATTGAAACGCAGTTGTTCTGAACACAATCTGCCAAGTATTTCTTCAAATACTTACCCCAAGTTGCCCCTGTGAGAGAATTACCCATCCAAAAATACAATTTTCAAGTTCAATGGACTGCAATATATCGGTGAATCCCACAGTTCCAACATCAACCTACCGAAATCCCAGGACTCGAATCTCTTTAAACCCAGGAAGTTTGTCGAATACATGCAGCATCTGCAGAAGTGTGAATGAAAAATATTTTTAGACATATTTGCAATATCTCTTTTTTTTATTTCAATATTCAGTAATCTTTGTATGGTAGGTTACAAAACCTCAGATTATGGATTGTCAGACATGCTCTCACGCTGTAAAATCATGTGCCATGGCTCTAGTCTTTTTTAAAACTAATCTCATGCTGCCTTCTGAAGTTACTCAATTCTTGTTTGGATTTCCTGTAATTTGATCTTTTACGGTAAGCTACTTTCAAATCTACTAACTTTGTCTTTGCCTTGTCTATGTAGTTTGATAAATAGACAACCACTGGGACATATTATTTATTTGTTTTTAAAATGGCAACAAAAAAAACTCTTTGAGATGTTTTCTAGAATGTTCTTAACACAATTGCAGTATTTCTGCTTATTTTCTCAGAATTATGTAATTACAGTTATCACTCACTAGCCATGAAACTAGCTGTTCCTTGACAATAACTCAGTACTTCATATATATTAAACTATTAAGTATATATTAAGTTAAAGTCCCCCTGTGGTGAAAATCAAGCTTTTAATGTTGTTTTAATGTGGTGATTTTAATATGCTTTAAAGGTGCATTGTGTAATATTTAGGAGGATCTGTAGACAGAAATGTAATATAATATACATAACTATGTTTTCAGTGGTGTATAATGAAACGTTATGTTTTTATTACCTTAGAATGAGCCATTTCTATCTACATATAGTCCCCTTACATTGAAATGTAACGCCATTTTGCGCCAACATGTTTCTACAGTAGCCCTAAATGGACAAATGCGTTTCGTCACTATTGCTGTTCTTCGTGCAAAGAAGCTAGCTAAAGTCAGCGAATAAAACATTGACACAATGATGAACAAGTAACAATAATATTCGCAATAACATATCGTTTTACTGAATAATAAAGTAAACATAATTTCTTAATTTATCTTTGTAATGAAACCTCATTGCTTAACTGGCTACTCTCTGCTGTCTCAGACAATGACATCTTTTCTTGTCGGCCACCGTAACTTTTGTTGGTTGCAATTCGCAACCTCACCACTAGATGCCGCTAAAAATCACACACTGCACTTTAAGACAAACCACGTGCAAATTCATAAGTCAACACCGTTACTAAGTATTTTCTCCTTAAAACTGCAGTGAAAAAAAGACAGCTGGTGTTTCTGATGTCACAAACTACCTTGTCACATCATTGTGTGATCATCAAAGAGTGGATCTCTG
This sequence comes from Leuciscus leuciscus, assembly GCF_965113295.1. Lineage (NCBI taxonomy): Eukaryota > Metazoa > Chordata > Actinopteri > Cypriniformes > Leuciscidae > Leuciscus > Leuciscus leuciscus. The sequence continues at coordinate 10,299,148 of NC_138741.1, forward strand.
GACCATAGACTGTAAAAAAAGATGGACTGTAAAAAAATATTACCCTTCACTCTCTTCCATTGGTGAAAAGTGAAGCCGCCAAAGTCCTAATATGGTGCTGACATCTTGCGCAGATTTGGGACCTGATTCTGCACAGTAGTGAGCAGGATGTAAAGCCGCGATATTAAGGTCCCGCCCTTACTCCCGCAGAAACCGTTAATACAAAATTTACTGTGTGAAATAAACAGTTATGGACATGTAGAAATTAATGTTGAAGCTCCAAACTCCTCCTCAAAAAATCCCCCCAAAAAACTTGTTGGTGCCTCAGTGACTAATTCGTTTAGAGAAGCTGTCAATCACAGCTGTCAATCATGACGTCACATTCCCGTTTTTATAGCATCAAATAACTAACTAATACCAAACTTATAAAAAAAAAACCCAAACACTTAAACTTAGATCATCGTGATAGAAACTTCCTAAAATGACAGAAAACATATTTGAATTTTTTTTTTTTTATATAAGTGTAATTTGGTTGTTAAGTTTCCACGTCCAGTAGACTTCATGGGGAGGCGGGGTTTATAACCTATACTGGGACCAGCTACCGGGGGGCGATCGAGACGCTTTGGCTTCCCTTTTCTTGTGTGGCACGCTTGCTCTGGACTGGTGTGAGTGAGTGGAGGCAGGGCTAATTTGCATATTCATAGAACCGTATATTCTAAATGAGGCAAGGGTGTAGAGTTACATTCAAGCTATTTTAAAGCATTATGATTTTTTTTTCCAAAGATAAAATGTCATTTTGGTGATCAAAGGTGAGTTTTAATGGATAAAATGATTGACTAAAGGACTTTAAGATAAGCATAAATATATATAGGCCTATTTTTTAAAGAAACCTTATTATGGCCTGACTCCTGACAAAATTAAAATGTACATTTTTAAAAATGTATGTCTTTTATTAGTTTTCATAGCTGTGTTCCTGTTCCAATGTTCCTGTTTACATATTTCACCTGCTTTGAGTTCAACAACATCATGCCGGCTCTGGTGAGATGTATAGCCTAGATCTTTTAAAAAACATTTGAAGTCATTATGCTCCTGTTTCCTGTGTAATTATATGACATAGCTGATAGATTTGTTTGAGATTTTTAGATAAATGTTCTCATAATTAGTTCATTAGGTTCTGTTTGTACCTCGAAACATCAGAAAATCCAAGTTAAATGGCATTTGTTTAATAGTTAATAATCATCTAGCCTAACCTGCTCGTGAAGATTGCGAGTGAGGTCTTCATATTGAGGGCTGCCTGGATCCCTCAGTAGTGCGCTGTAGACGGGGTCTACTACAGTCACGCTGAACTCCACAATGTGCTCCTCCATCCTCTGAGGGACAGCATCTGGTGCCCCAGTTTCCTATCAGATCAGAGAATAGTCAATTTGTTTGTTTCTAACTTCATCAGTATGTTAAGCGCATATTCTAGAAAGCACAAGTTAGTGGCCATACGCTGTCAGATTCCATGATGAAAAGTTCAGCAGGACTCTTTGAACCTGAAGCATAAAAAGCCATCAATCAGTCACGTTTTTATAAGATCAACCAGTATTTTTTTTCTCTTTCGGATGGTGAGGACTTACATTTCTCGCCTGGTGCAGGTGTGAGAGCCCTAAAAATAATTGAAAACATGTTGAGAAGGGATGAATCAATCCGAGAATGATAAATGCAATAAAATTCATTGTCCCCGATAAAAGGGTTTACGGCATATAAGCCCGGGTATGTTTGTGTGGCTCTAACACCCAAGCGTAATATGTCTGGGCACAGATCCCTCTTATTAAAGTGGATCAGGTCAGAGAGCAGTGTTTAGCTAGGTCACCAAATATGAACAAACTTTGTTTTTTAAAGGACAGGCTGAGATTTTCTCATCTCCCACTAGTCAGGTGACCTCATTCTAGATATTCTGAAGGGTTTGGGCCCTAAAAATGAAGACAAGTAAATCGCCATACCATGAATATTGAAACCAAGAGGCCCTTGAATTCAAGATCATCTTCAGGATTCTTACCTCTCCTGTTCATCTTGAGCATCCACTCTCTGTAAATTATACACATCTCTTTGAGAATTTACAAAAAGAAAACCTTTTTTTTTTTCAATTTAATGATATTGGCACATTTGGGCTGTATTGGCAAGACGATTGAACTGAATTGGCAATCGGACACAAGCAGCTACTTACACTGGCTACCATGTCAAGATGCTCCTGTGTGCTACTAAAATTTCGGGCCAGATCCTCCATGCAAAGCGAGTCTCTCTGACAGGCGTACACCCACTGCTGGTACTCCATGGTGTCAGGAACTCTGTCAAGAAAGATCCGGAAGGCCTCCCACACAGCTTCTTGACAAACTGTTAAATAGCATGGGAATTATTTAGAGAAGGCTGTTAGAGAATTGTGTTGAGACGACTGAGGGGACTAACAGAAAAGACCTGATAAAAACAGGCCAGGACACCTAAAATTAATTATATGCACCGCTGACAGAGGCATAACATAATAGTATTTAGTATGCAGCCATTTTCTGCCATTATCTCATTTTGCCAACACAGTTATTATGGACATCTAATTGAGAGTATCTCTTAACTGCATCTGACAAATAAATAAGCCTCACCTTTAGCTTGTTTGTTCCAGTAATTTAATATCATGCTATCTGCTTAAAATGTTTTGTCAGGTAACCAAAAATAGTGATTCATGTGGTTTTATCTTAATTAACTGGTTTTATTCAAGCCAAAAATATTATTTATCATGACTAAATCAACATGACAGCATTAGAATACACCAGTGAAAGTCATTTTTAATGATCAGATCAAGCATAAATCGCCACTTAAAGGGACACTTCATCCTATTTACTCGCTATCATTTCATTCCAAACACATTTGACTTCATGTTGACTAATTTTATGATAATTTTATGCTGGATTTGCATCCTTTTGAAAGCTTCTGTCCACATTCATTGTTATCGCATGGCAAAAACAAATAGCACATTATTCATAACTTCTAATGTTGTGTTCCACAGAATTCATACAGGTTTGGAACGACATGATTGTTAGTAAATGATTACTGGATTTTAAAGTGTTTTTCAATTTGTTTATTGATCAGCTCACAGTTTTAATATAACTAGTTTCATAAACACTACCATTCAAAGGTTTGGGCTTGATGAGATGTTTTTGAACATTAGCCTCTTGCTTATATCGTATAGTCACTTGAACATGCCTATCCTATGCTCACCTCATAATAGAGTAAAACCATAATTTCAGTGATGGCAAAGCCACATTTTCAGCATCATTACTCCAGTCATCAGTGTCACGTGATCCTTCAGAAATCATTCTAATATGCTGATTTGGTGCTCAAGAAACATTTCTTATTATCATCAAAGTTGAAAACAGTTATAACACTTAATATTTTTATGGAAACCATGTTACAAATTTGATGAATAGAAAGTTTAAAAGAACAGCATTTATTTGAAATAGATCTTATTTGAAATCTTTTACAAATGTCACTGACCCCAGTCTTTTGAACTCTAGTGTGTAAAGTTGAGAATTATATTAGATATTAAAACAAACAATATTATCAAGTTAATTTTTAACTTTGATTTTACTTTCCTTGCCTTATTTGAGGCAAGTCAAAAAAAAGTAGGGACACAACTTCTTGGCTCAGAGCCACTTTTTTTCTGGCTCGGCTTGATCCTTAATCTCCCCGAAGGCTGCAAAATGATTGGGAAGTTAATTATGATTTATGAGGATCTGAGGTGTTGTAGCCAAATTTGGCACTGATGTTCAAGGCTCCGTCCCCTGTGGTGTTTAGGGTAGAAGGTGTCCTACCTCTTAGTTTGTAGTAGGCTTTATGGCTGGTGATGATCTCCGCCATGCTCTCCTGAGGACAGACTTTCACCCCCGTACTAAACAGCGCTGATCTCTTTGCTCGATGCCTGTCTAGAGAAAGTGAATCTCTGCCATCTGTCGACTGTTTGATTGGCTGTGGAGTCTCCAGGAAGTGCCTGTACTTCACATTTCTGATCCTGAGAATCAAGTCGTCAGCCGTGAGTTCTGCAAATGTCACAACAACAGCGTGTGTTCATTGTTTCAGAAGAGTTGGATTGACTTTACCTAAGGATAGTAAGCCGATGGATCATATAATTACACTTCATGTAATTACGCTAGCCCAGAGACCATTTGAAACCTATTAAGTCTATGATTAGTATGCTGAATGAACATTTAATTGGATTAAGCCTAAGTCAAGCAGTTGGTTATAACGCCATCCAGGCAGATGTTAAGTGCTTTCACTAGGTAAGAGTTGCAAAGGTCTGCTCTCTATTTGTATTAATCTAATTGCATTTGATTGGAACCACATCATTTTTTACATAAATTCAAAGCTGAAAGAAAGTCTTAAAAAAAAAAAAAATGCTTGGTACATGTGTATGTTTACTACAGCAATTAAACAGGATAGTTCAACTGTTTTTGTTGATAATGAAAGTCAGTGGGGTGACAATGTGTTGGACCTTATTGACTTTCATTGTATGGACAAAATATCCACAGAAGTCAAGTATTTTTGGAACAATATTAAGGTCAGTAAATTCATTTTTACAGTGATGTTTCATTCAAAGATCTTACTTGCTAAAGACCCTCAGGTTGAAGACTCATGCTGACATCTAAGAGTATTAAAGTAACTCAAGGTGACCCATCTTCTGACCTGTTACCTCAGTTATGGCCAGAGCTGTTCGAGTTAACCAGCACCTGCGGCCATTGGCCACATATAGACTTGCACCTGGTGTTTTACTACAGAACAGTGAAGTTTAGGATGGATGGTCCTGAAATTAGAACGACAGCAAAGCTCACTACATTAACTTCAGTTCATATCAATGTCACGGTGAACATATGCACTGCATAATGACAACGATGCATTTAATTACCGGCTTCAGTAATGAAGCATCGAACAATTATACAGTTAATAGCTCATATAAAAATACATCTGGATGTTTTTACATCAAATGAAGACAGTTTTGGCTAGTTTAATAGCTTGTCTCCTCAGCAGTTATGGCATATAATTTCCTCTTAGATGCTACATTCACAGATAAAAAACAGACAAATTGTTTGTCCCCTCCAAGATCTGAGCCACTTCAACAAATTTTGAGAAACTGAGATCATATTAGTTCAAATCAAAGCAATGTCATACCATGAGGGATTGTAGGATTTAGGGCCTCTATTGTTTTCAAAATGGAGTGTTGTGTGACCAGCTGGTAAACTTCAGAGAGCTTCTTAAAACATTAAGCCCGGCTCAGCAAGGGGGTCCCTCAGACTTCGCTGGACCTCTGTTTACCACTCGCAGATTAGCATAAGCTTAGTTAGTAGTCAAGTAATAGCGTTAGTGATATAAGTATAGTAGAGGCTAAACACATACCTCTGTTTTTAACATTCTGCTGATAACTTTTAAAGCCTAATGTGTAATCTTGCTTTACAGAATCTTTTAAAGCATGTGATCAGTCCTCACTAAGACAGGATTTATCGTGTACATTAGCAGATTTCTCTGCATAGCATAGCACAGCATAGCATAGCTAGGTATACGCTACCTGTAAATAGTGTTTTGGGTGTTAATGTCCTTTGTTGACCAGGCTTATCTGCTGGTGAATTGCATAACCACTGAACCAGCACTTAAAGGTAGGGTAGGCAATTTGTTTTATAAACACTTTTGAAACTCTCTTCACATCCGGATAGCAATCAATAATAGAAGTAGTCTAAATATTAAAACATGTAACCTATACATATATCTTCTGTGGAAGTCTCAACATATTTGTTTCCATACCTCCGCGCACCCTGCTCGCGCAGACATCACACGTATTCAGCGCGTTGAGTTGTACACAGACAAGTCACCAAGTCAACAAACAGCAGTCGCCTTTTACAGTTCCACCTGAACCAAAACAACAAGCTTATGCTTCATTCACGCCATGTCGAAACTGTAATTACGAGTTGGCAACCTGCGAAGTTCTACCTGAAGCTGTTCACATCCTCAGACTTGGTTTTATGCGTTTCTATGTCAACACTATCAACGCTGAAATGAATCTGCAGCAGTCAAGTAAGACTGGTACAAGTAAGAGTTCTGTAAGTTGTTTACGTTCATTATTATTGTAATGTTATGTGCTTTGAGACATGAGGTAATTAAACGCCGTCTCATGTGATGCTTTGCAGACTGTGTGCGTTCATGTGTTTTGAAGGAGGCGTAGCTTTGGACATGCTCTGAAGGGAGGGAGAGATCTAATGTTTTCAAAGGTAACTTGTTATTGCTAGCCCCTACCTTTAACTAGCATAAAATAGCCTGGGCTAAACAAATTTGGATACCAAAAAAAGAAAATTGTATTCAGTAACTGTAGCAATCTCAGCTCAGGCTCTTTGGTAAAAAACGTGCCTGTGGCGACATTTCTGCAAAATTATATTATTAGAGTTGGTTATACTTTGTCCTTTTCAGGAAATTTCTCTTGGACTCAAAGCTGCAATAGTACACAACATACAACATTAAAAATATACTGTATATATAAATAAATAAAAATAAAACCAAAACAATTACTACATCTTACTATTTAAAATATTAATAGAGACAGGTATTAATGTTTTTTGTAATGGTTGCTTTTACAAAGTGGAACTCTATAACGCTTCCCTGATAGCAATAGTTGATAAATGATGTTGCTTCTTGCATGTTTTGCTACACTTTCAAAATGAAATGTTCAATGAATGGAATGTGTGTTCAGTGTGTGAATTGTGCTATCAGTTTGATCCAAAACAGATGAATATGAATTTGGTAACATTTTATGATATTGGTTGTTTTATGTATCACTGCAGTTTGGAAATGAAGTAAAAGTTGAGCGCTCTGTTGTGTTTGAAAATAACATACTACACTAACCTTTATTGTAAACCTAACTGATAGTGTTAACAAAAGCAAACGTGAGATAAAAATCTATTTGCTGATGAAACCATGCCATTTTAATTGGGCTCAATTAGTCTTTGAGCTTGTTTATCATGACTAACGTTTCACGGTACTCATACCTGAGTATCGCAAGTACAAAGCTGTACTAGGTGAGCTTCTGAGCAAATTTACTATGTCTGAAAAACCATATGTATGGAGCTGGTTAAAGTGTTTTAAGGTCCTAACATGGTATTGTGCAAGGAACTGGCGAAAATAAGTCTTAATTAATGTATAATCTACCCCAAAAGGAATAGAAGTTGGTGTTTTACTGCAACTCGTGTTCATTTAAACTGGAAACAGCAGTGAATTGTATGTATAGGAATTATTGTCGTAATTCATCTGAGACTTTGGTGTCAGATCAGATTGGACCTTCAGTCTAATTATTTTGATCTGACACAAAAGATGTCCTGTTCTAGAGCCACATGTGGCCTTATTAAAAGATGTTTACAGTGGAAGACAGTTAGCAGATCACTCCGAGATACAAGGGTCTCAACAATGTGTTTCAGGGTCAGAGAACATCTGACCACATCTGTTAATTAGCAAGTGAGCAGATGTTGGGCCACTGTTGCAATTTCTCAAAGATAAACCATCAGGGTGACTGATTTGATCATGTGTCCCGCTGCTGTCTATGAGCCTGCCGAGCACATGTGCAGACATGAGGGGCGGCGATGCTAATTGAGCTGTACTTCTGAAGCGATGAGCGAGGCCCCACAGCAAAGCTACAAGCCAGAAAAGATTAGCGTTCCACACGGCCACAAACAGAATGCCTTTTGTTTCCCTCTCCTAATGAATGGAGCTTCTGAACACTGCAGCCAGACTGGAGGCATTCAGAACTCGCATGAAATGTTAGCAAAACACGAGCATATTGCACCGAAAAGGAAGCGCTAATGGCGTGCGTGCCACAAAAATGTTATCAAATGATTTGTCATAAGGCTTTGTTTTGCATAAGAAAAATCTTTGTGTTTCTTTTATGTCCTCACAAATTGGCTCCTAAAATATTTAAAAGCTCATTCGATCACTGAGGGCGGAAAGAGGCTATTGTGTGAGGAATCGCATATAGGCTGTAGCAGCTCTGAGGCGTTGTACCTTGCCAAAAGTACTGTTTTTGCTGAATTCTAAGATTTTCTTTGAATAAAACAAGCAAATAGCATTCAAACGGTGTTCAAACACCGGCTTACCTTTGATTCTGGTGGCTTGGAGGGTAAACAAGAACAGAATGAGGAATAATCCTGTTTTCAATGGCATGTTGCAGTAGATTATGTCCTTTTGGATGTAAAGTTGCTCATTTGGCCAGAAAAGACAGTCCGTATTGACTTATCTGACATCCGAGGGAGAAAGAGTTAATTTCCATCGACTATGTGTCCAGGTTTCCATGGACGGGGCTGTGTGTGGGCACTACTGTAGGTTGGGTGGTATTCCTGACAGATGGTACAGGTTCTCGGGTACAATTTAGTCTCAAGTGTGCGAGTGGGTGGAAGATGCTCTTCAGGGTGTGAGGGGAGTGATGAGGTTAAAAGCGTCGCCTCTTTTTCTGGACTAATCTGTTTACCTCTCACTGACTCCTAATCCCTGTGGGCCCACGTGGTGGACTATCTTCATCCTGTTAGTAGCCTTCTGGACCAGCATCTGCTAGCCACCGTGCTTCGGTCACAAGCAACTCGACTAGCGTACTTGCTCTCTTTCCAGTCCGCCCGACGCCCCGTCTCTCTCAGTCAGGCCCACTCGACACAAGTTTCTCAGCCCTCTGCCAGCTTTTGTGGCTGCCAAGCCGAAACGCAGTATTCTACTCCCCCTGTTCGAGACAGCAGGCTCTGCCCATTGATCATGGGGCCAGATCTGTGTACTGAGCGTGTGTTGTCGTACCCTTGTGATGCATGTTAGTCCCCAGGCCTACTGCTTGAGCTGGGAAGAGGATTACACACACCCTGCTTATTAAATTTCACAGCCATAAATAAGTCTCCGCAGCTCAAAATCCATTCAAGACCTTCCACATCGCTGGACCGTGCAAGTTGAAATTCCAACTTTCAAGAGATAATGAGAACAGGCTGGTGGCCATTTGTAACCAGCTGAAACCCCCGCTGGGAATGAGAATTTTAATTATTATTATTATTTTTTTTTAATCTAGTTAGGGCTCTGAATAATTGCTGCTTATTTCACTTGTGGCCTGAGGAAAAAAAAAAACTCTCTTCTGCACTGCATCTTGAAGTGTGAAGTTGAAGTGTTTATTCTAAAAAGAAATATTGATGATCATGATTGCCCTAATAACTTAGATTAATAATAATATGTATAGATGTATATATATATAAAAATAAAAATAAAGCAACAAACAGGATCGTTTCTAATCTGTTGTAGCCTATTTAAGTTTAGGTTCCAATAAAAGTGAATGTACAAAAATTTACCATAAACAGGTTTTTGCCAATTTAGCTACACCTTACTGTAAAATCATAGTAAATGATTTTAAATGTTTTATTTTCCATTTAGAAATTATTTCTGTTACTTATTGGAATTTATTTAATTGCTTTTAGCAAACATAATGTTTGTTTTATTTGGTTTTATGTTTAGTCATATAATATAATATCAGTTAAAATAAGATCTTGAAACCATGTATGCTTTCAGAATGGATAATGACGCTAATACTAATAAATTGACTGGTGCAAACCTTAGTAAATCACCTTTCATTATTCTTTTAAATACTGTCCTCCCAAATCCCTTTGTGTCTGAAAGGGATACTCCTAAAAATGCATATGCAATAAGAGAAATAATTTATAGATAAATAATCCCCCCAAAAATAATTTCAGCACACATTTTTTTACTGCGTGTCTTTAGTAAAACCTGACAGTAGTTTTCTAACACCAAAAGAGGGTTTGCACTGGCGCAAGCTGTTAGTAAATCTGCCCCTATAAGTTATAGTTTTTTTTATTTTAGACTAATTTATGTGCCAACATTATTTTTTGCCTTTCCATTTATTTCCTGTTTAAATTAGCTTTTGAAATTCATTCAATTTTCAAATTAGATTCCAGCTTTTCAGAATGGCCTGTGACTTATTAAATAAGATTTTTTGATTCCACTAAACAATCATGACACCCTGACCAGCTGCTCTCATTTTCTGCTTTTAAATCAGAATCAGAGGAAAATCCTATTCTGACTAAGAAGCTCAGCTCAATGGCAGATCCCTGCAATGCGGCTTTTAAATTCACCTGTCTAATAGTAGAGATAATTAGGTGACAGGAAAAGTCTAGGGATATACCGGCAATACTTGTGCGCTAATGCAAGCAGACTTGCACTGAAAGTCAGAAAAATCAGTCGATCGACCTTTCTACGTTTAATTGTCTTCGGGAGCCTGATTCTATTAAGAGCGGTAAAAATGAGCTCAAATGCAAAGCAGGGTGACCTTCTCACCTATGCTAATGAGTTCCATCACTGACCAATCAAAAGGGTGAACTTCAATTAACCTGGAGTGAGTGACTGTCTGGAGTCAGCACATCTCTCCTGCGACAGAACACTCTCTTCCGCGCGTCCTCTGACAAAGCTTTATATTGATGGATGACAGTGACTGACTGAGTCGTCACTGTTATAATCCCAGGATACAGCTCTCATTATTTCGCCCCATGCTGTGTGACATACATATGATCCCTTCATCTTTGCATGTGAGATCTTCGAAAATTGTTCCACCTAAATCCCTTTGATTAGATGATTTGTATAAACGCATACCTTTATATAGATATTTATAGATACATGCCTTTCTAATGTAGGCTTCGCTATAGTTATACAGTAGCCCCAAAAAAAAAAAAAAAATGTATAGCCCAGAAAAAGAGTTAATCTATGTTAATCTTACAACATAAACATAATCTTAAACTATATAGACATATTAAATGATAATAGTAACTATATGGTTTCATTTATTTATTAATTAATTAATTAATTAATTAATTAATTTATTTATTTTTATTAGACTCCAAGCCTCGCCCCAATCTTCCTTATATATTTTAAAGGGATACTTCACCGATTAGCATTAAGCTTTGTATCAGTAGAAACCCGGGAGTATTTTCGAATGACCGTGCTTCTCTCTCTCATGTCCCTCTGAGACGAGAGATTTCTGTATTGTGTGTCTGGAAAAAAAAACTCAGATGACGCAAAAATCTTAATTTTTTGGCCAGAGGCTAGAGACTACAGCCAGTAGGAGGAGCTAGTTCCGCATGTTTTCAACCCGCCCATAGGGGGATCTCATGATAAAACGGCATCTTTTCAGTTTCGAGTCAACTAGTAGCCTAGTTGTATCATTTCTTCCGATACTGCCCTCTGTAACCGGTAGGCGTGGCTTGGGAGTGGCCTTGTAGGCCAGCAAAGCAAGTGCATTCTGGGAGTTGTTGTCTTTCATCCACATGAGCCAAAAATTATTTTTTCTAGATTATTTTAGTCTAGAATAGTCTGGGAAAGCCCAGCCTGATCTGCCGGCGATTTGATTTCGCCCTGTAGCTCAGGCTGGAAACCTGTACATTTATCTCTGCTGCTTCCTTTACAAATTTGCGGGAACCAATCACAAACTGGCTTATCCACCTGGCGCGCTATTGGCGGGTTTAATCCAATCCGATTCCAGAGCCGTTACGGCTCTGTCCAATTCCTTTTACGTTACGTTACCCGGATTGTTGGTCTGATTGGTTGAAGGACTATTCAATTGCGTACAGTGTCTAAATACATTGCAGACGTCCCAGACCATTGTTCAATCTTAAAAGATTGAGCTTAAAGGTACAATATGTAAGAATTTTGCATTAAAATATCCCAAAATCTCAAGGCCAGTGTTATATATTTTGTTAAGTTGATTACTTACAATATCCCAAATCTTTCCAACTATTTTTAAATCGTGAGAAAATTGCGATTTTAACCAAGGAAACGGGGCGTTAGAGCAGGGGGGAGCTGGGAGTCGCCAGTCAATTGCGTCATATCTGCGTTACCCTCGGTTTCCGCTCGTACTGCGTGGAGTCCTGGACAAATGCGGAAGTTGTAGTTGTAGCGTCTATCAAGCTACAAACTTTAGCTTGTTTCTTGCAGTCGTTATGGGACACAATTATTCTTTACCGATTGCAGCTGGTTCTGTCGACAAAGCATGCTTAATTTTATATTTTCCAAATGTAGCATTCGGTAATAGTTATGTTTATGTAAGGAAAGTATTATTGCTTTAGATTTGTGTTTAGTTTATTGACATTGTTTATCACGTCTGGTGTTTATGGCCATGTAAATAAACATAGCATGTGTTATACATAAAGATTAATCAGTATTTTGGCAAATGATGTGGGCATGTTCGAATGTACTTTTACAACAATTGTTTAGAACATGTAAAACTGTGCAGCGTTATCACAACAATGAATTCGACAAATACAGTAACATCTATGAAGTATTAAACCTTACTTTTCTTGCGGTTAATTCATTTTAATGAAATAAAAGTGTGATGAGGTTTAAGAGTCAGGAAGGAAGAAGACGCGTCGTCGTGACTGGGACTCGTACTTTATTAAAATAAAGCAAAACAAACAAAAGCCGCGCACAACGCGCATTCACTGTGGCAACCGCGACGGCACAAAACAGTTCAAAAATGAGAGCTCGGATCCACCGGTTTTCTTCCTCTGCGTCCAATTTTCTCTCCAGTCTCTCTCTCGTTCCAGCGCAGCTTATAAGCGGTCTCTCCACGCCGATCACTGCAATAAGACACAGGTGCATTTGCACTTGACCTACTTGCTCGTCTCTTTTCTCTCCCATCACAGACCGCGCTGAACCACGCCAGCCTCGCCACTAAAAGCATGTCATTAAACGCAACATTTATAAAAACAGAACTTAGCCTCATCCATGAACATGATTTTTCGATTCCCGTCTGACTGATTTACATCCACGGTGGAGTTTAAAACGACAGTTCCCATCATTCCACGCTCCTTCACATCGTCATCAAGCTACGCCGTTGTTGTTGTTTGGAATGTAGCGCCCTCTAGCGGCAAAAATTCTTGCATATTGTACCTTTAATTAGTCTGGTGATAGACTGTCTAGAAGGCACCTCTAAAATAATTTCCCATTTCTACTACATAAATGACCCAATTTAAATACACATTCATCTTTCCAGCGGTGAAATGTCTCTTTAACATAAATTTTTCTTTAATTATTATTTTTTATTTTTTATTTTTTTTGGACCTGCATGTTGAAGATATTCATCTGCTACTTAGGATTTAAGGTAATGTGTGCATTACTATGATAATTATGATCTCCAGCTGTGGTTTAATCTAAAAAGAAAGCAGTACCAAATGAGAAAATCTCCTTCGGGCTCATTTTAGGACAATTATTATATTATAATTGTGTTATATTGTGTGATGGACAGCTTTTCTGACAGATGTGGCCAATTCTAAAGCAACTGGCCAATTCTCTCATAGGTTGAGCTTTTGCAGCTCCAGGCTTCTCCTATGGGCGATCTTAGGTATTGCTTTGCCTGGAGATTCAGCTCATGTCATGACTGAGTTATCAAACTCAACCTACTTATTTTGCAGTGGTCATTCACCCATGTTTACAGATACTCTGTGATTGATTGAGACCTTGTTGACGGAAAAAGTGGGCGAGACGAAGAAAATCAATAATGTTATTGAGCTCAATATTTCAAACATGCAATGAAAAGACCACACAGAACACAAGTTTGTGAGATTTGTATAGGTCTGGTTTTATAAATCGGGCCTGCTTTGAAACCACCAGGGGGCAAACTTTAATTAAATTAAACCTTGTGTGTGTGTGTGTGTGTGTGTGTGTGTGTGTGTGTGTGTGTGTGTGTGTGTGTGTGTGTGTGTGTGTGTGTGTGTGTGTGTGTGTGTGTGTGTGTGTGTGTGTGTGTGTGTGTGTGTGTGTGCACAAAACAGAAAATCATCAAACCCTTTAGTATACATTCTTGATTTTTGTATGTTTCCATTATTGAACAATAGATTGATTCATGGTTGTTGTTCAACACAATATATAGATATATCATATACCATATATATCATAAGCAGCTATATAAGCATATAATCCTACAGTGAATACAGGGCATTTGTAATATACCATATTCAATCCGGTTTTATCTGAGGAAAGAAGTCATTGAAGCGCACTTTCACTCGAGCCATTAGTGAACAGCAACTCTGATTGCTTTGATAAATGGCCGGCTGTCTAGAGTACATGCAAGGTGAATTGTAAACAGTGGAAATTGCCCTGAATATGGCCATCTGTTCTGAAAATGAGAAGCATAATAGATGGTTACAGTGACCATTGGCTGACATCAGCATGACTCAAAACGGAGGCACTGAAATCACAGAAATCCCCATTTTCAAACAAGCGTCACACAGCCTTGCGAAATGCTTTTTCCAGAAGTATATTTATGACTGTGCCCAGTGAAGCCAAATCTAAATCTATATGTGCTATGAAGAGCTGAGATGCGCTGCCCCCAGGAAACTTCAGCAGACCAGAGTAATGACTCTGTGCTATGGAGAGAAGAATTTCAAATTTGACTCTCGCTCCTAGCAGACCGAATGCAGCGTCCTTGAAGATTTGATGTCATGTTGAAATGAAAGCATTCTCAGAACTAATGCAAGTCATTGACCAAATAACGCTTCCACTTGCTGGTGTGACATAATAACAGCGAAGCGTTTACCAAGGCCAATCATATTTTATTTATTTTAATACCATCGGTTCCGGTTGCTTTGCCATTGTGGTTTTCTTTATTATAAACAGAAAGTTAGGCTGAACTGACATAATTTTTCAAAAAGTAAATGGGAAATGAAAAGTCTAAGTATCTAGCCAAAACATACTTGAGTAAAAGTAAAAACAGTTTACTCACTTCATTGTACGTAGGTATTTAAAAGTTAAAAAAGTTTTTTTTTTTTTTTTTGAAACTGACTGATGAAATTAAGAGACAGTAGAGATTTTCATATCAAAGTAACTTTGATGCACTGAAAGGAACCTGTTCAGTCGGGGTTTTCTCATTGTGCTATAGCTCAAGGGCACACCTGCCTACCTGAAACTGGTGAATATTAAATAACAGAATCTGCTTTATAGTATAGTTTGACTGTTTAATATAGTAGTTTATAGATTAATCATTTACTGTGTTTACAATTGTGTTAGGTTATAAGTTACAGTTGAATTTTACAGTATGTATATGTGTGTGTGTGTGTGTGTGTGTGTGTGTGTTTTATATTTGAACAAATGCCTCTGATGGAAAGCTGAATTTTCAGCATCATTACTCCAGTCTTCAGTGTCACATAATCATTCAGATGCTGATTTGGTGTACAAGAAATATTTCTCATTATTATCAATGTTGAAAATAGTAATTTTTTTTTTTTTTTTTGGATTCTTTGATGAATAGAAATTTCTAATTTTCTGAATTTACTTGCAATAGAAATCCTTTGTTACATTTATAAATGTCTTTACTGTCAATTTTGCGGCCTTTCTGAATAAAAGTATTAATTTCTTCTTTTTTTTTAAAACTACTGACCCCAAACTTTCGAAGATTAATGTGTAGTAATGCTTAAATATGTTTTAAATAACATTTAAATAATGTTTAAATAACAATTATCTATATTATTTTCATAGATAGATCATGATACCACCATATATAGTGTATATATGCATAATATTTAATTTCTACTATAGGAAATTGTAATGAGTAAAACATATTACCTTCAAATTATAACTCACAGGACTATTGTTCTAATAATGCTTTGTCCATGGAAGCACTTCTTTGCTTATAGTGTTCCAAATTGCTTGCTTGCCATCTGTTAATCACAGTGGTCTCATATGCAATGCTAAAGCACTTTTGCAAGGCGCTCTGCATAAGAGCGTCTGAATGCCATAATGTAAAAGTATAGAAATAAAGTGCAATTACTCAAGTACTTTACAGCGCCTGCATACGAGTCAGTCCTCTCAGAATAGCAGTGTTCAGTGTTCAGTGCTGGTTGTGTTGCAGCATGTCAGCACTGAAATGGACGAATGGACAAACATATTTCCCCTGATACTGAATGCTTACTAAGGTACATAGGAAAACAGCTTACAATAAATGAGCATGCTTCATATCTGAGAGAAATTATATGTGGTTTTATCCATGAATGCCACCGTCATTTGTCCTGATAAGAGAAAACACAATATCCCCATGGACATGATTCGAAAAAGCTCTTACAATTACTGAGATGCATTAGGGGACATTTTTCCAACCATACAATGCAAGTATAGACATTTTTATTTCATAGATTTATATAACAAATGACCCTGCTGGAACAAAACAACCCCCCTTTTTTTAGGATGGTTGTGTTGTAAAATAGACCTCATCTACTTTAATTACACTCAACATGTGCCATTAAATGTCATCCCATTTGTCATATCTTGATGTCAATTTGGGTTGATGTCATTATTTGCAAAGTTCTTCCATTTTTCAGCAAGCCATGTGGGGTCCAAATGTAATAATGTAATAATTTAAGAATCAACCACTTAAAAAACGGTCAACATCTAATCTAAATATTGTCTATACGCGCTTACGACCATTTCACATTTGATCCACTCACTTATGCTAACCACGTTGAAAGTCAAGTCTCTTTGCTATGCAGTGACACACAGGCACAATCAGAATTGCTGACACCACCAAACCACCGATGTGAAGGGATTATCGTGTGATCATAAAGATGACCTCTACATTTTATATGTAAATGTTTGTAAATGAAGAGCAGATATTCATCATGTTTTATCCATCCATGACTTTCTGTGTGAGCATGTCCCTCAGCAGATCTGCTTTTACTGTATTATGTCTTCAATTGTTAATAAGTGACATTGCATAAGAAAGCGCTAATTCGCTAACAGAACTGAAACGACTAAAATCTCTCTGAACGGTGAGACAGCAGGCCAGACCCTTGCAGATTATATAACGCATTATTTGCAAAGTCTCTGCTCCTTTGAGACAAGATTTTGCCATTTCAAATGTCAAAATATCCTTGAGAAAGATAAGACGGATGCTATACTGAATGCTTAAAAGTGAAATTGTCATTAAAGGCGCTGGAATAACGTGGCATTCAAGACGTGTCGCTTCAAAGATGCTGACGTTACGGAGCGGACTTCTTCCCTAAGGCGTATGAATGTCAGAAGTCAAGATGAAGACCTCTTTCAGAGAGGTATGTTTTCTCTAAATCTGAGTGTTTGGAGCAAAATTAATGACTTTTTGTCTTGACATTTTCTGAACTGATGATTGCTGTCTGTTATGGACCATGTAGAAATATAATGGATTAATGCCCTGTGGTAAACTCATTATCTGGAAAGCATTTATAAGACTAAATGTTTCCTGACATTAATGTCTTGTTTTTGAACATAGTGATTTTCATATTTAATTAGTAATCCTGAGGTGAATAATGCAGAGGCACAGAAAAGATATAAAGCCATGAAGTATAGGCTGATAATAAGCCACGCCAACAAGTAAACCTAGGTATCTGTCAATCTCAAGGAATGACATTTAAAGAAAAGGTTAAAAAAAAAGTGCAGACTTTAAGGCATTAATATTACTTAAGTGAGCATAAAATGAGAAGTAGTTTGTATTTTGCAAAGGACCATCTCAGACATTGAATGCAGTGTGCTGGTGCATTTTTCTTTTTGCAGGATTAAAGGCACAACTAGACCCAAGCATGCAGGAACGAGGGACAGAACCTTCCGTGAGTGACAGTTCTGATGTTTGAACTGTGAAATGTTGAGTGTAAGCAGATATGCTCAGGGAAAAAAAGATATTTAGTAAAGAATGTAAAAGGCATGACGCATGATTGACGTACAGACATGATCTGTAGCTGTTGTTGAGCAGAGAGTATTAGAAATGGAAAGTGACACATGTTCTTAAAGGGATAGTTCACCCAAAAAATGACAGTTTTGTTATCATTTACTCTTGTCAGTGTAATAACTCTAAAAATATAATAGTTTCAAGCGATATTTAAGCTTTGGCGTCATGTGTCTTGATGCCATTTGTGAATGTAAATGAACATGAAAGAGATTTTTTAGCAATCAACTGATATTTAGATCAGTTCTTTCATCCCAGGCTCATCGGAAAACAATTCCTGTGGCGATATTTCTGCTAAATTATATTATGTCACCTCTTGCACATTTTGCAACACTTTTAAAGTGAAATGTCTAGGAAGTTGTGCTACGTTGTTCACACAAAGCTATTGCAGGGCTTCAGATGGGTCACTGGGATTTTGCCAAGTAAGACATGTTCCTGGAGCAACATATTTTGTTGATCTTGGAACAACATTCCTGTCCGAAAACATCAGAATCAGAATCAGAATCAGAAAGAGCTTTATTGCCAAGTGTGCTTGCACCCACAAGGAATTTTTCTTGGTACTGAAGCTTCCAGTGCACATATACAAATACAAATACAACAAGAAACATAGTAATACAAATTCTAAGAATAAAATATATTTAAAAAAAAAATAAATAAAAATAGTATAAAAAGTAAAAAAAAAAAGGGGTCACAGTTGGGTTTAGTCTGAATAAACATTTACAGATTATGAACATATTTACAGTATTTTGAGAAGTATGAATAATATAAATATAAATATCACCTGAGTTAAAGAATATTACACTAGACAGTGGGAGTCTAGTGCATGTTACAGATTATGAACATATTTACAGTATTTTGAGTAGTATGAATAATATAAATATAAATATCACCTGAGTTAAGAGAATATTGCACTAGACAGTGGGAGTATTGCACTTGCAGGCATATGCCTTGGGGGGCATGTTAAGTGTTCAGAAGGGAAATGGCCTGTGGAAAGAAACTGTTCCTGTGCCTGGATGTTCTTGTGGCCAGTGATCTGTGTCGCCGTCCTGACGGTAACAGTTCAAACAGGGGGTGTCCAGGGTGAGTGGAGTCTGTGATGATTTTACCTGCTCTCTTCCTCACTCTGGAAGAGTACAGGTCCTGGGGGGTTGGCAGGGGGGCACCAATAATCCTCTCTGCTGTCCGGACTGTCCGTTGTAGTCTCCTGATGTCCGATTTGGTAGCTGAACCAAACCAGACAGTGATGGAAGTGCTTAAAACAGACTCAATGACGGCTGAGTAGAACTGGATCAGCAGCTCCTGTGGCAGATTGAACTTCTTCAGCTGGCGAAGGAAGTACAGTCTCTGCTGGGCCTTTTTCACAATGGAGTCAATGTGATTTGCCCACTTCAGGTCCTGAGAGATGGTAGAGCCCAGGAACCTGAATGACTCCACTGCTTCCACAGTGCTGTTCATGATGGTGAGAGGGGGGAGTGCTGGGGATTTTCTCCTGAAATCCACAATCATCTCCACTGTTTTGAGCGTGTTCAGCTCAAGGTTGTTATAGCTGCACCAGACAGCCAGCTGTTCAACCCCCAGTCTGTAAGCAGACTCGTCACCATTTTGGATGAGACCGATGACGGTGGTGTCGTCTGCAAATTTCAGGAGCTTGACAGAGGGGTCTTTAGAAGTGCAGTCATTAGTGTACAGGGAGAAGAGCAGTGGGGAGAGAACGCACCCTTGGGGGGCGCCAGTGCTGATGGTGAGGGTCCTGGATGTGAGCTTCCCCAGTCTCACTCGCTGCTGCCGGTCGGTCAGGAAGCTGGAGATCCACTGACAGATTGAGGATGGCATGGAGAGCTGAGTCAGTTTGGCTGTGAGAAGATCAGGGATGATGGTATTGAAGGCCGAACTGAAGTCCACAAATAAGATCCGTGCATAAGTCCCAGGTCTGTCAAGATGTTGCAGGATATAGTGCAGTCCCATGTTGACTGCATCATCCACAGACCTGTTTGCTCTGTAAGCAAACTGAAAGGGATCCAGAAGGGGTCCAGTGATGTCCTTCAGATAGGCCAACACCAGTCTTTCAAACGACTTCATGACCACAGACGTGAGAGCGACAGGTCTGTAGTCATTAAGTCCAGTGATTTTAGGTTTTTTGGGAACCGGAATGATAGTGGAGCGTTTGAAGCAGCAGGGAACTTCACACTGCTCCAATGATCTGTTGAAGATCTGCGTGAAGACTGGGGCCAGTTGGTCAGCGCAGGCTTTTAGACAAGCAGATGAGATGCCGTCTGGGCCTGAAGCTTTCCTAGTCTTCTGTTTTTTGAAGACTCGGCTCACGTCCTCCACACAGACCTTAAGCTCAGGTTGGATGGCAGAAGGGGGGAGGAGAGG
Source organism: Leuciscus leuciscus (assembly GCF_965113295.1). Taxonomy (NCBI): domain Eukaryota; kingdom Metazoa; phylum Chordata; class Actinopteri; order Cypriniformes; family Leuciscidae; genus Leuciscus; species Leuciscus leuciscus. The sequence continues at coordinate 10,319,279 of NC_138741.1, forward strand.
GGTTGCAGGAGGTGATGGTGGATGTGTGAAGTGCACATCAGAGCGGGTGTGAGGTGTGAGTCTGGGCTTCTCAAACCTGCAATAGAATGCATTGAGAGTGTCAGCCAGTTGTTGATTCTCCACAGATCGGGGGGATGGTGATTTGTAGTTGGTGATGTTCCTCAGGCCTCTCCAGACTGATGCCGGGTCGTTGGCTGAAAACTGGGTTTTCAGCTTTTCAGAGTAGCTTCTTTTAGCAACTCTGATCTCCTTTGTCAGTCTGTTTCTGGCCTGGTTATACAAGATTTTATCCCCACTTCTGTAAGCATCCTCTTTGGCATGACGAAGCTGTTTGAGTTTCCCAGTAAACCATGGTTTATCATTAGTGAATGATAAGAATGTCCTGGTAGGAATGCATGTATCCTCACAGAAACTGATATATGATGTTACAGTATCTGTGAGCTCATCCAGATCGGTGGCTGCAGCTTCAAAAACAGTCCAATCAGTGCAATCGAAGCAGGCCTGTAGATCCTGCTCTGCTTCGTTGGTCCATCTTTTTACAGTCCTTATTACAGGTTTAGCTGATTTCAGTTTCTGCCTGTAGGTCGGTATAAGATGAACCAAACAGTGATCTGAGAGCCCCAAAGCTGCCCGTGGGACGGAGTGATACGCATTCTTTATCGTGGTGTAACAGTGGTCCAATATATTACTGTCTCTGGTAGGACATGTAACATGCTGTCTGTATTTTGGCAGTTCACGGGAGAGATTTGCTTTGTTAAAATCCCCAAGAATGATTAAAAGAGAGTCTGGGTACCTTTGTTCCATTTCAGCTATATGTTCAGCCAGCTGTTGTATCGCCGCGCTCACACACGCGTCTGGAGGAATGTAAACATTCGCGAGAATGAATGAGGAAAACTCCCGCGGCGAGTAGAAAGGTTTACAGTTTATGAAATGTGCCTCTAAATTAGGAGAGCACATCTTCTTCAGTGTTGTTACATCTGAACACCAACTTTCGTTAATGTAGAAACACAATCCACCACCTCTCGTTTTCCCCGTTAGTTCCGCGATGCGATCCGCTCGGAACAGCTGAAAGCCCGGCAGATGTAGTGCGTTGTCCGGTATGGCTTCACTCAGCCAGGTTTCAGTGAAGCACAGAGCAGCGGAGTTTAAAAAATCCTTGTTAGTGCGGGTGAGGAGAAGAAGTTCGTCCATTTTGTTAGGAAGAGATCGGAGATTCGCAAGATGAATACTAGGGAGTGCAGTGCGGAGGCCGCGCTCGCGGAGTTTAACCAGCGCGCCAGCGCGCTTCCCGCGTTTGCGTCTGACCGCGCGTTTGAACAACACCGCTGCCCCTCCGACGAGAATGTCCAGTAAAACGTCTGAGTAATCAAAATCTGTGAAAAAGTTGTCTGGTGTGTGTTTCCTAATGTCCAGTAGTTCGTCTTTGGTGAAACTGATAGGAAAAGAATGACTAAACGCAGAACAAACCAACAAAAACAACACAATAACTGGAGAGCTCCACACCGAGGCAGCCATCCGCGGCGCCATCTTGGATATTTAAAACATAGTCCTAACCCTATCGCTACCCCTAAACCTGACCCTACCCACAAGTTAAAATCAGAGGGAAATGATAGGTGAATAACACTGATGTAGAAGCACCTAACCCCGGTTGTAAGCCTAAACTTGACAATAGCTGTAAACTTGTCCCTCAAATCTGATTGGTTGATTGGAATGTTGTTCCAGGATCTACAAAGATGTTGATCCAGGAACATATTGTACTTAGTGAAATCACATACACCGCTCTGGTTGACCTGAAATGTACATGAGTTGTATGGTCACCTTTAATTGTCCTTCTTTTGCTAATTTTGAAAGTTAATCTTTCACATCCACTGTAAAGAAAAGAGCAGCCAGGACATTCTGCAAAACTTCTTTCTTAGTGTTCAGTGAAAGGAAGAAACTCTAAAACTCTCACTGCAATCGTATTTTACATTTTTGGCAAATTGGTGGCTATACTTCGTATGATCTAATTCATATATTTTTGTGTTATTTGCTTATTCCCCACTGACAGTTAGGTTTAGAGGTGGACCTTCATACTTTCTTCTTCTTCTGAAAATCGTACATTTCCGTATGAATCAAAAATCTCCACTTTATAAAGTAATTATGTTTTCACATGAGATAGTGATACAGGTTTGGAACCACATGAGGGTGAGTATCTGAATATGGGTTGCTCAACATTACACAACACTGTTAATAAGTATGCACAGTTAGACTAATTTGAACATTAAGCTGTGGTATATGAGAACACATGTTAACGTCATTACATGCACACATATGGTCCATTTAGCACAATTAAGGTAAAGTGTAATTGCAAAGCAGCTTGGCGTGTTTAAATTGTGAAGGAACAGTTGGTGTTTAATAGCAGACATGAAAAAATATCCCCTATAGATGAAACCTTTAGAGATGTAAATATGATGAAGGTCAATGTCCAGAAAAGCTAAAAACATAAGTTTAATGATTGATGACTGTTTCTGGTAATTAGCACGGATTTTTAGCAAGGCATGCTCAGAGATACTGTATATGCAGGCCATGTGTGTAACATATGTCAGAATGATTTGTATGTTGATTATATCAAGGTCATATATTATCAAAGGCAAGTGTTCATCATATGCCTGCAAATGAGTGCTTTTCTGTTTGCTCGTGATTAATGTTCCATCCCTGGAGGACATTAAGGATAACGGGGGGATAGGGGGGATAGGGGAGGGGGGATGGGGGGGACTTCAATAAACTTTATTTCAGATGAGTCATATGCTATAACTAAATATTTCAATTTTAATTATATTTTTAAAATAAACATTCATTAACAACAACGATTTAAGACAGAAATGCAAGGTTGATTTTGCATAGTATTAAACCTACAACTTTTAATGGGCTCAGGAGAAAAGATAAATGACAAAGACAAGAGATTAAATTCTAATTAATTAAACCAACAAACAAATAATTAACGGCTCCTCCAAGCCTCCAAATCATTTTATACTAATACTACTCATGATAAAAGGCATATTAATCAGCATAGTCAAAAAAGAGCAATATGTTAAAAAAAATATTTATGCCATCATGTTGCTTGCTTTCCCATCACCATTGCTTTCTGAGCTGATTTGTGATTCACTGTTAAACGGCTCTGACAGGACAGCTTACACTTATTGCGGGTGTTTGGTGGTAAAAATTCAAGCTGTAATAGTACAAAATTAGGTCTTTAAAACTCACTTCACATCAAATTCGTTGGCATTAAAAGGGTCTGCGCTCTGGAAGTCCAAAAAAAGCATGCTAATATGTCAGTTTCTAGTCCATTGGCCCCCTGCTTAAATATGTCCCCAATTTCACTGGCTGCTGATGTTGGAGGTTTTGAAGCATGATAACTAAATTAATATCGACCATGACTACACATTGAAAACAGGGTTGAAGGAAGCACAGGCTTAGTGTGAAAAAAGCTGAATTGTGGGAAATATCAAACATGCCTTTTCATGAAATGCTGCGACTTTGCACTGTCACCTCCATATGGGCTTAATAGGTCGATATCTCCTCCTCTGCCCTGTTCTGGCACGTCTTTGACGTATTACTCACCTCCTGCGGTAGACCTGTCATTCTCAGTTACTCTGTGATCTCTCATACTGTCAAGTGACAGATCATATGACTTATGAGCATATTGAGCAGAAGGTAAATCAATTTGGGTTAGAAGTACTCAATTCATATCTAAATCTTAAGAGCCTCGGTCAGTTTAACTGTGTCCAGTGCACTTGAACTCTTTTTGTACTGCTTCTGTTTGTACAGTGAAGACTTGACCGTAGTATAAATTCCCACTGCTTACTTGGTTTGATCTCAGAATGCTCATTGAGTGGAAATGAAGGACCAAAACACCCACATTTTTGGGAGCTTGGACAAGGGAAGAAATAGCAAGAACAGGTGTAAAAATGAATCATTAATAGGCCTGTTTTCATTAGTCAAGCAACACATATTCGTACAGTTTAATCAACCAAGACAGGAAGAAAGAGGTACTGGATGTGAGCACAAGAAAATGGATTACCCATCTTATTTATTACGCTTAAGACCAGTCAGCAGCAATAGGCAGGTGACCACATAAGAGCAATTTAATTGCACATTTAATAAAGAATAAAGACAATGAAGCTTTTTTTTTTTACACAATTTTTGCATTATTAATTAGCGACTGGTTGACCACAAGCTGTCAAAGCATTGTTCAGAAATCCAAAGTCATTGTACATTCTGTTTGAAGGAATATAGCCTACGTCTACTATGTTAAACGAGGCCCATTTAACAGATTATTACATGGCTCTCTGAGATTCTTGATTCTGATTTCAGTCTGATTGACTGTTTTGTCTTTACAAGTAAACGAATAAAATATCAACTCAGTAATTATTTAATATCCATTTATTTATGAATTTAAGTAGTCGTGTAACAAGTGATAATGTGCAGTCAGGCGGTCATTATTAGGATTATAATATGGCATGACGTGAATTTCCAATAATTCAAAGATCCGGAGTCAATTGTTTCGCTTATACCATACCAAGTTGCAATTTTTGAAGATTTTTACCTCTCCATTTTTTTCAAGTTTTCATCCTTAAAACACATTATTATTATTCTTTGTTTCCATTTATCTTGTTTAGAAACAACCCATGCCATTGTTATTAATTAAAATAGGATCACTATTTGAAGTAGTAGAACTAGAACTGATTCTAAGCAGCGAGAGGGAGGGAGTGTGAATGTGATTACTCGCTTCTGCTGTGGCTCTCGGTCGTGTTAATAGGCAACAGCATAATTACAAACATGGAAATAATTTGTTATTTTTATCCTGTTGTCCGTCATTTATATGCTTGGTCGGGTATTTGTTGTCAGCTTCTTTTAATATTCTATGCTGTATGGCTCTTTGAAAAAAAAATACTAATGTGGCAAAGTGATGTGGGACTAGTGACATGGAACTGCTCTGCTTCATAGCCCTGCAGGAAAAGAGCATCAATCAACACCTTAAAGGCATAGTTTACCCAAATATGAAATTGTCTTTCTTCTGTTGAAAACAAAAGAATATATTTTAAAGAATGTTGGTAATCAAACAATTGACACTACCATTGACTTCCTCATGCCTACCGTCAACTGTTTGGTTACCAACATTCTTCAAAATATCTTATTGTGTGTTCAACATAAGAAAGAAACTATAGAGGTTTGGAACAACATAAGGGTGAGTTGGATGATGACAGAATTTTCATTTTTGGGTGAACCATCCCTTTAAAACGTATAGCAGCATCAGAATCAAGCATTCCGTGATAACACTTGCGTTAATGACCGACTGACTAACCATGATCCCTTATACTTATTTTACTATCGTCTGCAACATCTAAATCTTATGAGTTTGTGAAAAGCTTTTTTAAAATCATCATTCGACATGGTGTATATTATTGGATTGATCAGTGAATTGACGTAGCCAAGCCATGTGAAAAAGTCAAAGAGTTCTGGGGAATAGCAGGATGGACAGAGGGGAACCAGCAATGTGTAAATGAAAAACGGCAACCAGCACACAATATAAGCTCCTAAAATAACGCCCAGGGTTTTGGTGGCTTTCCTCTCGCGCGCAGCCGATATTCTCTTTTTCTCCAACAGTGAATCGGACACAGTTACTCTAATTTGATTGTCACTGCCTAGAGACCCAGTGTCCGAGCAGAGGTCATGCCTTCCACAATGCAAAGGAGAGGTCGAAGCCACCGAAGCGGGTGAATTAGTGCTGAGATGTGCCGAAGTGAGTCTTTTCCCCGCTTTTTTCGGAGACTGCTTCAAAATGCGCTTCCTCGCCTCCACGTAAATCCGCCCGTACAGGGCGATGAGCAACAGCGTAGGGATGTAGAAAGCTCCGAAAGTTGAGTAGATAGTGTAGAAGATGTGGTCCGTGTTGACCGAGCAGGTGGTCAGCTCCCCTGCCTTCACCTGTCTCCAGAAGAAAGGCGGCAGGGAGATGGAGATGGCGATGACCCAGGCGGTCGCCACCATCCCCGCGGCGCGCGCTTGGGTGCGTTTCTTGGCGTACTCGACCGCGTCCGTTATTGCCCAGTATCGATCCAAGGCGATTACGCAGAGGTGAAGTATGGACGCGGTGCAACAGGTTATATCTGAGGACAGCCAGATGTCACAGATAACCTGTCCGAGCGTCCACTCGCGAGTGACCGTGTACAGCACGCAAATGGGCATCACGAGCACCGACACCAGAAGATCCGTGACGGCCAGGGACGCGATCAAGAAGTTCGCCGGGGTCTGGAGCTTTCTGGACTGGGAAATGGTGGCGATGACAAATGCATTGCTTAATATCGTTGCAATAGTGATGAGACCGAGAACTGATGCCAAGGTGACTTGGAAAGCGAAACTTTCTTGTTTTTCGTCCGTTTTAGGTGTTAAAGTCTCATTTGTGCCGGTCGAGCTGTTTAAAACCTCGAATTGGGCAGGTGTTGGCTTGAATTGACCGCTGCGCTCCATCCCTGAAGACATATGTTTTCATATTTTGAAAATAAAGCAATATTTTCTTCGCTTCATGATTTCTGTCAGGTGCAGTCAAACGCTCGTTGGTGTTTTTGTTCTGACAATATCAAAGATATCTTTCTGCTTCTTTAATTCTCAAACTTCGGTCTATAAGAAAAATAAAAATCAGCTTCGAACACAACAGTTGCCCAATATAAAGCATCCCAGAAGTTGTGTGAGAACATCCCTGCATCAGTCTTCAGTGCTGCTCTTTCTTCACGTCCACACTCGAGTCATCTTCACAAGGCTGATAGTTTGCCTGCAAGCAGCGCAGTTTTTCTTAGGTTTCACTGATAGGCGGTCGCAGGGTTCTTGCTTTTTATAGGGCTCTGATGCAAAAGTTGGAGCTTTGATAATCATGATCTTAGTTTGAGCGAGAATGCTGTCCTCTGGGTCTTAGTGCCTCCATACCTTTATCATCCTTTTAATTCATCTAAAAAATTAATTCACCCTCTGCTTGTTCCAAACCCTTATGCTGTTGTTGTTGTTTTTTTCTTCTTCTATAATTAAATGTATTTATAAAAAAAATTGGCAGATCTTTACAACATAAAATTAAGATCCAAATAAGACAACATAAATGTATTTTTAATGAATTAAACATATACATTGCAACCAGAGTAGTCGGAATAAATCTGAGATGTCTTTTTTTTTTTTTGTGTGTGTGTGAATTAATCTACTAACTAATTAAATGTGATACATAATTCAGTGTAATTACAGACTAGTTGTTCATATGACAGTGTATAAAGATGCTTATTCAGTAGAGCTTTTATGCCACCTCTATAAAGACTATGACAAGCGAATCACACATTTATAAATACACCCTTTTCAAGAATTGTTTTACATTTATTCATCATTGACATTATACTGTACCATCATTTGACAGGGGAATTTATATTATTTTTCACAAATATATATTCCTAACAAGTTGGCTAGACCTATTAAAAGAACCACTAATGGAACCGTTAAAGTCACCATGAAATCAAAATGGACAATTCTTCTTTTTTATGAAATATTGCGATGTTTATTATAAATAATTTTTTCAGTGCACAGCATTTTTTTATTTATTCATGTGCCGTCATAATCTTTAATATATCTTTAAAATAACCTCTTGCAGCGACATCTCATCTCTGATCCCTGCACTTTTATTTGTTCAAGAAGCCATTTCACTCTGATATACGTCACAATAGGGAAGAAAAGACTATCGCAAATTCCATTTCATGCTGACTTTAAAAGGAACAGGAATCGTTAAAAACAAATCATATGGCTTCAGAAGACTTAGAATATGGCGCACATGCCATATGGGCCACTTTTATGATGCATTTACAGTTTTTTTTAGAGCTTGAAAAATGTCTCCCTATGAAGGCTTGTATGAAAAAGTGCTGTGAAGATTCTCACACGAAAAAATCTCCTTTCATCTTTCACAGAATATGGGTTTGAAACCTCATGAGGGTTAGTAAATGCTTCAGAATTTATTATTTTCTTTCTTCCCCCCCTCTCCTAAAATAGTAGGGTTAAGGTTCTACAACTTACTTGATGTTTAGTTTCACCAGAACTGGTATTGTGCATGCAAGCACAGAAATAATATGTCTTCCTTTATATGAAAAGGTGTTCAGTTCTGGCCTCTTGAGTGGATGTCCTTAATTTCCTAGACAAGTATATTGATTTTCATGTAGTTACAGTATGTACACCTACACACCTCTTAATTAAAATAGCCCTGACAGAGGAAATATTATGCGGGAGCCGACGTGCTAATCAATTTTTCTTAAACTACAGTAAATGTGTTTGACTGCTCTGATAATTACTGATAATAAAATCAGCCAAACCATAAATATAAACTATCAAACCAGTCACTCGTCTTGCGAGGCATCTAGAAAGGAAGAAGATGAAGTTTTATTTATATAGCACCTTTCCGTAGATCAAGGTCGCTTTACATTGTACATTACAATACATTTACACACCCGCACACACATTACAATCACATAAGGACACATTATCCAAAATACATGTTTTTAGCCGAGTCTTGAATGTAGCCACAGATGAGATATTACGAAGTGTAAGGGATAGTGAATTCCATAATTTAGGAGCATTAAAGCTGCCGTCGGCAACATTTTTTTGATCATATTCAGTGTAATCGACACTATAATCCGACAGAACAACATAAATAAGGTGGTTTTAGAAAAAAACCCGAGCTTCTAACTCCACCTGGAGCGTGTTATTTGTTTTGCAAAAATCCAGCGCTCCCGCTTCATCAGGTCCAATCAGCGCAGGGGGGTGTGAGATCTGACTGTCAATCACAGGTCGTGCACACGCCACAGATCCCCCTCACTCGCGCACGTTAATATCACATGCACACGCCACGCCTGAAGTTCGCCTGGAGATTGCATGAAGCGTGATGGCGGAGAGAAAATCTACTAACAAGCTTCCAATTCCTCGGTTATTGCTATCTATGGATAGATTAGCCAGGGCAGCCTACCTCCGAGTCCATGGTGTTGATAGATGCTGAAGAGACGGACGCGTTCACAGAAAATCAGGTACACACGCACAGTGACGCACTGACGAGCACGACCTCGATGGGAGGGTGCTCGCTGTTAGTGGGGAGGGGCATGAGAGTTGTAAACATTCAAAATTTTGGCTAATCGACCCAATCTGCCAGACTTGCCGACGGCAGCTTTAACACTAAATGACCTTCCACCTACAGTAGACAACCGGAAACGAGGGATGGACAATAAACCAAGTTCAGCTGATCTAAGGGCAGGGTGGTAAGAGTAAAGTAGATCAGACAGATATGGAGGTGCAAGACCATTTAATGCCTTAAACGTTAGAAGTAATACCTTAAAGTGAATACGTGTTGCCACGGGTAGCCAGAACGCCTGGTGGAGGTGAGATCGAAGACGTGCAATATTACGAAGATGGAAAAAATAAGTTTTCAAAGGAGACAACTGTCTGTCATCAAAAGTGATCTTTACAGTAGAAGTGAACCGAAACAATTACGTGACCTTCATTATGTAATCACTGAGTAAGCAGTGTACTGGAGTGAATTATAAAGTATTGAGAGCTTTTGTCAATACTGTCCCTGCTGATGCTATTGTGTTGTGCTAATTTCCCATCATTTTGTGTTTTAATCTTGTGATGTACACTTTATTCCCACATCAAAAGACTTTCAGGAGACACAATTATTCTCTTTCATATACATATAGCTCATTATGTTCTTTTCATTGCTTTCCACAATGCACTGTTGAGCACAGTGGTTCATCAAAAAAATCATTTTGGTTTCCCTAGTACAAAACCTAATGCAGCCAATTATCTTCAGGAAAGCCACATTTGTCGCAGCTCGAGTGCTTTGAACACTTCATATTGGAATGTGCGCCTATAGGTGGGCGTAAGTTAAGTATACTATAAAACTGAAGCAAAGGTTGTCTGATTATATAATGTCTGCATGCAGAAAAAGTGAAAAGAGCAGGGCAATCTAAATATACATATGCTTTCCAAACCAACTAAATATGTGCTCACCAAACTACCTGTGACTTAGCTGCAGAACACTGAGTGCTCAAAAACACATTTGAAAATGCAGCACTATTAAAGTGTCATATTAAAATTGGCAATAATTATTTTTTGTCAACAATTATTTTCATGTTAAACTGCTTAATGGGTAATATTAAAATGTGACACTTTTGTCTAAATAAACTCAAAAATAATATACTAAAAACTAAATCAGTAATTTTAAATAAAATCATTTTAAAGTGAATTTAGGCATCACAACATAATGTATGTAAATATTATCTTTTGTCTGTAATTAATTCATTTGGTAACACTTTATTTTTCAGTGCCATTGTTACAAATGTTACATGCAGTTACTACATTAATAACTAGAAATTACATGCAACTAATGCTAAACCAAAACAAACCCTAATCCTAACCCTATAGTAGGTACATGTAATATTACTCAGTACTTAAATGTATAATTACAGTGTAACAAAGAGACCTTAAAATAAAGTGTAACTATTTATTATTTTTGGTCTGAGCATTAAGTGGCCGTTAACATGACAACGTTTTCAACTGAAAACTTTTAGCTTTTTGGCCATTCATTTACACAACAACAGAGTTTTGGGGCCTAAAAACGCAAAACGGGTTTCAAAATGCACGTTTTTGAGAATGATACCTTTATCGTCTCTGTGTAAATTATAAAAATGTGAATTTGTTCAAATGGTGATGTCATGTGCTTACGTATTACGGATGCACGAGTACTTGACAACCAAAACAACAATGGTGGACTAGAGGGACCCGTTCGTACGTGGATTTCTCAGTTATCTGGAGTTTACTGTTGAGGATTTTACATGATCGAGGATTGATAGGTTCTTCGTGCATAAGTGCATTAATTTGTACAGTGACAGCTATTATGGCAGTGGCTTGATGCTGTGATTTCAAACTTTTATTTCTGCTGTCACATAACAAATCTACTTCAAAGTCAAATTAAATGAACTGCTCATTACAACTTTGAATAAAAATGTAAAGCCTGTACAAATTCTAGAAATCATTGGGAATCATGTTACAAACAGCACACATTTCATTTAGCAATTATAACTTTTATATTTGGTCATTCGGCTGTTTTCTTATAAAGGTTCAGAAATTCGTCAAGTTTTTTGTCAGGTGTATGATGTTGTTTTTTAATATTATGTCATTACGTTGCTGTCTTGCCATCAGCCAATCACTGCATTGCTGATCATGGGTTCGAGTGTCGATAATCTGCCCTTTCCATTGAACACAAGATCACATAGTAATCTCAGACAACTTAATCCAAATTTTAATCAAATACGCAAATTCGTTTGAAGAACCAAATTATCCAGAGATCAGTTATCACGATTAAAAGATCTGGCATCTGTCAAACCATCTCAGATGTATTATGTGAGGTATGAAGAACGGACCACAGGACTGTGTTTGTGCTGCTCAAGATAATGCATTTATAAAGTAGATTTACTTCACCACTACTACAAGCATATTCTTTACAATCATAGAGGAATGCGTATGTGCGCAGATGAGTAGTGTTTCTTTACAAAGTGGCATCGCCAAATATTGGCCTGGCATGCGTAATACAGCTTTTTTTTTTTTTCATTTTCGTGAATCCGTGTGAACGGGGATCATTTTGACAACGTTGTCATCTGTACACGCAAAAAAATTCTAAAACGCAACGAAAATCTTTTTGGTAAATGTGTTAAAGGTGAACTAAGTAACTTTTTTACCTTAACCGAACAGCTTCGGAGTCATTGGAATAGTTATGACTTTTTTCGGGTTGAATGGTGGTTGTCTCGCACCCCCCAAGCGCCTGTGAGCCGAAAAACCACCCTTGCAACTTTGAGCCGGCGGGGCGCCGGCCTCAGCCTCAGGAAGTATCGCGTGATATCAGGTCTCGCGATGTAGCGAATTGCTTTACGGCAAAAAAATCTACTAAAATTCTGTCATTATTGCGCTCCCTCGCGCTGTTCGAACCCGAATGAAGAAGACGTTTTAAAGAATGTCCCATCTGCTTTGATGTCGTTGATCTACTAGCCTCTGGTATCTGAGAGTCGCCAATGAGTTTTTCGACAGTGTTGTCAAATATCTATTCCGAAGCTGTAGGGGGAGCTCTATAGAGAAACCTGCGAGCAAAAAGCGAGAATACAGCGAAGAAATCCCGAAACTGCATAGCCCTGCTTTAACGTTTTACCAAAGGTAATCTAAATTATAGAGTAATATTGGCAAATATATAAAATATTGAGCAATATTGACGAAATAAATATTATATATAGGTCTACATATAAAATGATAACATTCAAAATTATTTTCTCAAAATATCAAGTTAGGTCACATGTATTCAGTTTCTAATAGAAAGTCCCATCTGTAATTTGAAAGCTTTACGACTCTACAAAAAAAGAGTTTCCCATTTCCAAGGATTTGCCTTCACAATCACAGTCACCCTATTATGCACCTCCTCATCAGAAGATCATTTAATTAATGATCATTTTTTTTACAACGTCTTTAAATTTTAAATGTTGAACACTGAGACGGTAATTCAGTGTGATTTTTGAAGATGGTGGATGTTTTATACGAATCCTATAAAAGCTGCAGTCTTTTAAAAGAAACTGCTCTGTAACTGAAGAGAATCTTATTTCTGAAAGGCTTCGGCTGATGTTTGATACAGTGTGTTGCCTTGCTGTAGTCGTGATAAACATTTCCGCTGCTCATTCCCTACCTCTGGTTAACATGATTGCATTTTCTCATGTTCATATGTAGTCATAGAATCTGAAATTTGATTATCAGTTATCAAACAGAGCGGTCTGCCCCATGGCCTATTGAAATTACGCCCTCGAAGGTCAAGTATTATATACCACAGTTAAAACTGAAGATCACAGATGTATTTATGGGACAGTTGGAGTGGGTTGAAGGCCTGGCTTGAAGCTGGAGCATTATCAGTTTATTGTCCTAGATTCCAGCTGCAGCCACACTGTGAATATGAACAATGTTTCCCTTGACAGTCGTACGGACAAAATTGAATAAAAAAGTTTCAGATTCGGTGTGTAAATATGTGTTTTTCCCAAACATCTATTTGACTTAACACTTTCACACCCCCCTCATCCTTTTTTCTACTGTTGTAACAGTTCTATAATTTGTTTGCAGACGTAATAGTAGGCTTGAAGGATTGAAAACGCTGTGTGGTGTTCAATCACGAGAACACCTTTGAAGATCTATAAAATGCATAAACGTATGAGTCTTGAGAGTGGAAAACAGAATAAGAGCTATAGTTCTCCCAAGGTCACAGAAATACATAGTCCAAGTTGAAAATACATTTTTTGACATGCCCTCCAACATCAGACCCTCAGCAATCTTTTGATTCAGCTAAAATAAACTCTTTGTCAACGATTTTATTTCCTCCCTATCTAAATTAGGCCCTTATATCATTTGTTTCCCTACTGGCCGTCTGCCACCACATACAACAGGAAGTACGGTAAGACATTATGCCATTTGACACTATGAAGGCACCTTCAATCCTTTGTCCTCTGTAGTCAAATATCAAGTATTCTGCAGTGAAACTTGTATATCTTATTGATTTGTTCTCGTCTAGACGCTGCATCAGTACATATGATGTAACTTTAGATTTGTTGTAGTTACAATCTGCCGGTTTTCATACCACAAGATTTACGTTATATCGCCCAGAACAAGGGTTTTTATACCTTTTCATGCCAAGGAAACCCAAATATACAAGGGACAGCTAGGGGTCAAAGGGGTTGGGGTTGAAATGAGTCTCTTATGCTCACCAAGGCTTCATGCAGTAAAGTAAAAACAGTAATATTATTTCAATTTAAAATGACTTTTTTCTATTTGATTACATTGTAAAATGTAATATATTCCTGTGCCCGCAAAGCTGAATTTTCAGCATCATTATTCCAGTCTTCAGTGTGTCACGTGATCCTTCAGAAATCATTCTGATATCCTGATTGGTGCCCAAGTAACAATTGTAATTATTATTAGTTTAAAATTCTTGTGCTGATTATTATTTTTGTGGAAACCATGAAAATGATCAATATAACAATAATAATAATACGTTTATTAACTTAAGGTTGGGTATTAACAATTTTTGTCTAATAATAATAGGGTTAGATAGCTTTGAATTTTAGTGATTCTAATTCCAGTTCCAATTCTGCTTATCGATTCTGCCAATCCCGGTTTCGATTCTAGTATGGTAAAAAAAAAAAAAAAAAAAAAAAAATGAAGTAAATATTTTTTATATCAAAAATGTATTCTGTGTGTTCTTGCAAAGCATTCTGTTGCAGCTGAATCTAAATTTTAATTTTATAACAAGTATCCGATTCCTGACCTTAAGTATCCAATTGGAATCAATTTTCTATTCCCAACCCTATTCATCAACTACAACAACAGCTGCAACAGTAATAATAAATACACCCCCCTGGGTGTCCCTTGACCACAGTTTGAAAGTCCCTGGCTTGAAGGCGAGTCTGTTTTTGTCCAGAAGCATTGGAAATGTGGTTTGGAGGCTCAACTTCACTGGTCTGCCATCAGTAGGCTAGTTTACACCATAAAATGACTTGAGCTGAGAGCTTCATAAATCATCAGGCAGTGGTAATTCTTTGTACATTAATGGGCTCTGATGAATTATGAAAATAGCCTCTGTTTAGTTTACTGTCAATGCAAGCAATTAAGCCTGATCTATATCTTGATTGGTGCAGTTTTGTCAGCACAACTGTAATGTAATGATGCTCTCAAAATCTTGGCTCAAAAGGGTGAGACAATGGCATCTGAACACTAGTATTCACTGACTTCTTTTTCGTCCTAAAGATGCCAATAGGATATTATGTGACTAGACAATGTGGGCCAATTTCCCAGACACAGATTAAGCACTGGTCCTGGGCTAAAAAACATGAATGAAGAATCACTGTTGTCAGTGAAACTTAACCTTGGACATTGGCTAATTTGCATCTGGGAAAACAGCCATGAAAATTTCCCAAACACAGATTAAATCTGGCCTGCATTAGGGAAACCATCCCAAAGTCATTTTTAGCAAAGATCAATAGCCATACTTTGCATTTAAATGCATGATCAAAATTCAAGTAATCATTCCGACACTTCGAGAACCATAAAGCACATACAGCCATCTGGCCCAGCACTTTCATCACATTCTTGTTGTCATTTGGACTTAGTCAAAGTGAGCAAGATGCCGGTGTCAGGACATGTACGAATGTGTGATTTTAATCCAGATGATTGGGAATCTTACCACGAGGAAGAGCGAATCTGCTTCTCCCAACACATTTGCAAGGTGTCATATTGTGTTCCGCAGGTGTTTCACAGTGAATAAATTGAGGGCAAAGGTAATGTGATGCACTGTTGACTGTTTTCAGAGCATTTTTCTCAGTGTATAAAGAGGGAAACACTAAAACGCAAGGTCGCTGGAAGTCCAGCAAAATAGAATGGACAGATAACATGGTACTCTGTGTTACTCTAAAACTCTATAAACTAGACTCTCTGCAGTGGCATGAAAGAGAAGGATGTCGAAATTTGGATCCATTATAAACTATTCCAGACATCCTGTGCTTGGAGCTCCTTTAACTGCCACCTTATTCCACCACAGTGTTGTAAGAATGATGCCATCAGACAATGCTGTGTCTCCTTCCTCACCTCATCATCCTCCTCTTGCCATTTCCACCTTCAGGCTGTTTCCTCAGTCGGAACTAACAACATTGCAGGTTTTTTTTTTTTTTTTTTCACACATGTACTTCACACCAGTTCATCTATCTACTGTATGCAATGTAGAAATATCAACCCGAGGCAGGATGTGTCTCTATATTTATGTATTTCCTTAGGAAATGTGTAAAATAGTACTTCCTAGTCCTTAGGAAATGTGTAAAATAGAAATGAAATTTCGGTTCTTTTTTTTTAGTCATCCTCATGTTGTTTCATGAATTTCTTTCATCTATGGAACAAAAAAAAAAAAAAAAAATTTTTTTTTATAAATAATTAAATAAATAATTAAGTAGTTTCAATTTGGATATTTTTAAGTCAAACCGTTCTTGTCTGTCAGTCATATAATGCAGGTCTATGGTCACCATCTCAAAGAGCATGCAGGTGGTGACCATAGACCTGCATTATATGACTGACAGACAAGAACGGTTTGACCTAAAAATATCAAAATTGAAACTACTGCGGAAACAAAGACACCTACATCTTGGATGCCCTTGAGGTAAGCTAAAACATACCAAAATTTAATTTCAAAGTGAACTGTCCCTTTAAGCGTTTAGGGCTGTCCCTTATAATGAAGCAATTCCTTGAAAGGTAAAATAACTGGCCTGGAACATTCCACAGTTAAGGCTATTATGCAATAAACATATGTACATATGTCATACTTGCCACCTACGCTAGAAAGCTTAAAATACATTTGACCGTTTCTTCACCTGCAGGTGTTAAAACAGCAGCCTGCTTCTCGCCTCATCACGAACTGAGCAACTCTTTCTTTCTTCTTAAATCATGTTTAAAGGTCAACTAAGCAGGTATAGCCTTAACACCTGTTGTTCCACTGAGTCTATTCAGAGAGATCAAAGGAAACCACAAACACTTTGGTTGCAAAGAAAGCTTGTACCATGCTTCTAGCGATACAAGCTTCTTTCAATCCTAGTGATGACATATACTGTAGATGAAGAAGAGAAGCGGTCCCAGCACTGAGCCCTGAGGTACCCCAGTAGCTCGATGTTGTGACTTAGACACCTCACCCTAAAGGACCTACCTGAGAGGTAAGACTTGAACCATTGGAGTGCGGTTCCAGAGATGCCCTTCGTCTTTAGGATTGACTGGCGGATCTGGTGGTTAACTGTGTCACACACAGTAGACAGATCCAGCAGGATGAGAACTGAGGATTTGGAAGCTGCTCTTGCCAGTCTCAGAGCTTCAATAACCGTCTCAGTTGAGTGTCCGCTTTTGAAACCAGACTGGTTGTTGTCCAGGAGGTTGTTCTGTGCAAGAAAAAAATAGTGGTTGAGTCATATGAGCTACTGTTAGATACTATTTTGGTGCTTTTTTTTTTTGGTGTTTTATGCAATTTTTTGGAGCTTAACAGGCAGGGTGACTAACTGTCATTGTATGGATGGTATTCCCAAAATGTTGTTCTGCTAAACACCTTTGTCCTAATATACTTACTTGAAATACCTCCTAAGATTTTAGGTTTACTGTATATTTCAATAATTCAACAATGCATTTGCATGTCCACTGCTCTCTGATGTTTTTAATGGCCATATGACCTGCAGGTAAACAAAATATTGAACCTTTTTTGTGTTTTATTTTGGTAACACTTTACAATAAGGTCTAATTTGTTAACAGTAATTAATGCATTAATTAACAAGAACTACAAATGTGCAATTTATTAGTTTCAGTATATTTATTAATCTTTGTTAATTTTAATAGAGATGTTTAATAGGTCTTTATGTTAGTTCACAAAGCATTAACTAATGTTAACAAATACAACTTTTGATTTTAATAATGCATTAGTAAATGTAGAAATTAACATTAATTAATAAATGCTGTAGAAGTATTGTTCATTCTTTGTTAATGTTAACTAATGAAACCTTATTGTAAATTTTTGGCACATGTTGTGTGTGTTTCAATTCATGTTTGTATTTCTGTTCTAGTGTTCTGCTGTCAGTGTGTTGAGTTCAGTCTTTCTCCATCCCCTGCCTGTTTGTATCCGTGGTTACTGATTTGATTTGAGTTTCAGTTCAGGTGTGTCTCGTTAATTAGTCTCTTTAGTTCCTCTGTTTACTGTCTATTTAAGCTTTGTGTTTCTTTCAGTTCTTTGTCTGTTCTACGTTGTTACGAGGTTTGTTGTTCTGCTCATGTCCCTGATCTTGTTCCTGTTCCTGAGAATCTGTTTTGGAAAGATTTAAGTTTACTTGTAAATAAAGACTGCTGCACGTAGATCCTACTTTATCTCTGCTGAAACCGACGTGACAATTATTATTTTTTTTTTTAAATAAGTGTTTAATTTATTGTATTTTTTTTATAATGATTTTAAAAAATAATAAACTCTCAAAAACACATGTCTGGGAAACCCTGTTGTATGGGAAAGAGATGTACAAATGCTCTTTTATCCACTGAAAAACAATTACATGAAACAACCCGAGGACGAATAAGTAATGATGAAGTTTTGCATATAATATTCATTTATCAAATCTTCATGACAGCTCAGTGCTACAAACCCTCTGGGTCACCTCTGTTTTCAAAGCACTTTGATTTCCAGAAGTTTACATGTAAATACAAGTGATGCTTATAAACAACACAACAAAATCCATGTGACAGAATATGAGTACTGAGAAATAAGCATGTTTGCCAATTAGACTGCTGAACAGCTTGTTGTGACAGCTTGTTTCTTTAATAACTCCTACTGTAGTGTGGATCAGATGCTGAACATATCTTGAGGTTTGGAGAGAAAGAGTAGTCATATCTGATGACTTACTGTGTTCTTTATAGTTTTTAATCTTATTCTCCAAGGAAACTGCTGTGAAACTAAATACAGATTTTTCTATAAACAGTCTACACATTTAAATAAACATGTATTACCATCCTTTTCAAAGTGAAACCTAATCGCTTTGCAAGTTGCATTTTGTTAGAAAAGTTTTTCTGTGAATTGTCTTAGAATACTGAGTATTCAAATTGTAATAATTTTCATTGGAAATATTTAGATGCACATACAGTACATCTGTACAGTACATCCTGTATTTTGTTTAGCTCTGTGTTTGAAAAATAAGCTATCAGCACACGTCTGATCCATCATGTCAAAGCACTCTCAGATGGATGCATTAGCAGAACGCTCTCCACAGACTGAGTAAAGCTCCACGGGACGGGAGAGACTTAAATGAATTACCGTTAACCGGTCAGATGGAATTCTGATCTGTTTCTGGCTTTAACATTGTTCAGAGAGTGGAATTCAATTTGGATGAATTAGTTAACCCATCGAGGAACGGGAGCACTCTTCTTCCGCTGGCCTTTGGCTTCAACAGATTCTCCACCAATCTGATAAAGCTGTTTTGTGAAAAACTACACACTGAATTGTTTTACTGTGTTGGATACGAGCGGCAGTTTGTGAGCCATTGGCGCTGCCCGCATTCTCCACCATACTACGCAAACGATTTCACTCAGGCTTGTGTTTTGTGAGTCAGTCCTAGATCTGTTAGATTGTAGATTCGATGCCTACACCAAGCTGAGAGCGTTGCCAGCCTTCTGGAGCTGATGATATTCCACCACCACCCAACCAGCCTCAAGCTAAGGAGAGAAATCTCAAGCTCCCACAAGCCAGTGAACAGATTCCAGTGTCCACCCCCTTCCGTCTCTGCTTCTTTCCACTGAGAGCTCGCAAAAGAAGGGACAGAGAAGCCATGTTATCTTGCTTCGGTCTGCAAATTGCTCTGGAAAATCTTAAAGGGATAGTTCACTTTGAAATAAAATTTTGGTATGTTTTAGCTTACCTCAAGGGCATCCAAGATGTAGGTGTCTTTTTTTCCGCAGTAGTTTCAATTTTGATATTTTTAGGTCAAACCGTTCTTGTCTGTCAGTCATATAATGCAGGTCTATGGTCACTGTCTCAAAGAGTCATGGTCATTATCTTAAATCACAAGCACAGAGTCCAAATTAAAACAATTCCCCATCGTCCAAATTAAACAATTCCCCATCGTAAGTGCACATTGATGGCCCAAGACACGAAACGAGCGGTTTGTGTGAGAAAACGAACAGTATTTATATCGTTTTTACCTCTTGTACACAGCCACGTCCAAGTGATCTGAGAGCGTGGGCGGGTATAGATATATACAATAGAAGTCACCTTGGCTACTGCAGTTCATTGGAACGAAACCGTAGCCAATGCGACATCTAGTGTATATATCTAGTGTATACACTTGCACATTTCTATAGCGCCACATTATTTCATGTGTTGATAGCCTTAGCGGGATGTATGGAAATGCAGATCTCAGTTGGAAATGGTTACATAAGCCTAAGTTTCTTAAAGCAATGTACTTTCGAATGATACTGTATATATTCCCCAAATTGTAAAAGCCATCCTCAGGGTGTTGACCCATATAACTGCGAAGAGTTCTGCATCTCTGCCCCCCTCCCTACCGATCCATTACGATATGTTTTCTCTGTCAAAGGAGTGATCTCTAACTAGACTGCATCTGATATATTTTTCTCTATTTCTGGGTTGAAGCATGTGCCCACATTTAGAATGTTGGTGCGAAGTAACCTGGCAACCGTAATCTGCAATATGTGCCGCTCGGTGAGAGAAATGATCTCCAGCAGTCGGAGAGGTGATGCACGATGCTGGAAAGATTCATGTTAATAGAGTGCTGGTCGTTGCTTTGACACGTGAGTGAAGGAAAGACACAGAGGACTGCTGATACTGGGTCAGCCACTCATTTCCAATCCCCTTGCTAAAATTGTTACCTCTGAAGTGGAGATTACATATATAAGAGCCAATGATAGGGTTTGGGGTTCGGATAGCACTCGATTGGATGCCAGATGATGATCTAGTTAAACCCTTTCCAACTGAAAAGAGAGTACATGGGAGTTTGTATTTACACTGTGTTCCCATTTTGACATTATAATTATGTTTATTCACCCCGGTTGCACTTAAGGTTCCAAAAGGTCTGTTTTTCCTGGTATGTGTCAATGGTGATTGATGGTGGTTGGTCTGGTTATTTTCAGAGTGAGATGTCACACTGCTGATTTAATGTCCATTGAAGTCGGGAAATGGGCATTTGCCTATTAAAAGAATGTATCGGGTTCAATACAAGTTACGTTCAGTAAAATTTGTGGTATTATGTTGCTTATGAGCTCCCCATTTTGAGCGTCCCCACGAAACTTTGCGTTTACTCACAGAACATTTGCATTCACCGGAGGAACTTTCCGTTTCCTTAAAAAAACGTTTGTGTTTGCCAGCTAAAAATGTCCGTTGTTTTGCAAAAAGTATTGCGTTCCCCCAAGAACGCGTTCGCTCGCAAAGCGTTTTAGTTGTCTTAAAACTAGTGTGTTCTCCTGAGAAACTTTGCGTTTGATTGCAGAAGCACTGAAATTTACTTTTTTCCTCCCACCTCATATTATTCCTATCGCAAAAAAAAAAAGTTTCTCAGGGGAACACAAAGGCTTATTAGCGAGCAAGTGAAAAGTTTCGGTAACACTTTATTTTACAGTGTCCTTGTTACATATGTTACATGTATAGTAATAACAGTAAATTATACATAATTACATGCAACTAACCCTTAACCAAACCCTAATCCTACCCTAACCCTATAGTAAGTACATGTTGTTCATTATTATTACTTAGTACTTAAATATATAATTACACTGTAACAATGACATCTTAAAATAGAAATTTACCAAAGTTTCTCGGGGGAACGCAAAAGCATTGAAATACAATTTTTCCTCCAATGACCTTTTAGGGCTTCTCTAGTTTTTCTACAAGACATAAACAGTATGTGTTAACATGATTTTAGTGGAAAAAAAGATTACTAACCTTTTATGTGTATTATTTATACCCAATTTTATGACTTGCCATGACAACATAATGCCTAAAACGACTAAAAAATAACAAGAACAGTTTTACAGCTCAAATAATACACAAGTTTTCACAGGTGAATTAATGTAAGTGCTTTTATAAAATTATGTGCTTCAAATTTGTTTTTAAATGATCCAGAAATTGGCCCTGTTTACTTCCATTGTGAGTGCCTTATTGTGACCTTGTGTTACCATTATGCCACAAATATTGCTGATTGAGCATAACTTATATTGAACCCAGAATGAAAGTCATATTTTCCATATGTTCATGGTGCCTGATGTTTGCCCTCTTTCGTTGTCTGTCCCTCTCCCTCGTTCTTTCTCTATTCTCTATTTATATGATGACTCATCAAGGCACAGCTTCACCTGAAGGTTTTTGCTGAAATGATATATCAAACGCATGGTCCCCCAGATCTGTCACCGGCTCACCAGCAGCTAATATCCTGGCTCCCGATTTAGGCATTGTGTCTACACTGCAAAGTAATTTTGTGTCGAGTCATCAGATGAAAGATAAGCGCTATGGTCTCTATGAAAAGTTTACAATGCAGCAATAAAGCAGCATTATCATGTCGGAGGGAAATAAACCCGGGATGATGAGCAATTCCTCAAGGCATCAGAATTCACTGCATGTCGTTTTCATGAACGGGAGGGCATGCTTCTGAGGTAACACTTTTAGATGAAAGAGTCCTTTTCCTTTGCTTCAAATAAATGGATGTTTCTGTGTGAGAATGTAATGGCTCGTGGCACACATTGTGGCAGGTGTGAGGTTGTTGGACTCCGACTTCATTGATATTCTGATGATTTTTACAGCGTGTCTGAGTAATATGAAAATGCAGTGAGTAATCATCATCTTTTATATCAAGACCAAATACATCGCTTTCTGTGCACACACACACGCCACAGTGATCGCACACACTTACACGTCATATAGTGTTTCACGTGCCATTGCACATCGCAGTTATGCATCAAAATAATGAAAGGAACTGAACTGAAGAGAAAAAATACTGCAAAAACATTCAGTAGCCTATTGAATATTGAATATTTTTTTATTAAAAAAAGGAAAATAAATCTTACCAACAATTTTTTTTGGCTCAATTTGTAAATGTTAATAAATTATCCATTGATATGGTTGACCGGTGTGTCATATATCTTAGTTGGAACTTCATTTTCAATTCTGAAATGCTGTATTGACCAATCAGAAACCAGGACTGACACTCACTGTTTTATAATACAAAACCAATTATTTATTACTAATTAAATGAATATAAATCTATGTCTAGTCAATAGTATTAGCATTAGTATACTTCCTATTTTGAGTAAGATTTTAGATAAGATTTATTTTAAGCAAATTTTACATTATTTTAGTATAAATGGATTGTTTGCTAACGCACAACATGCTTATAGACCAGGACACTCTACTTGTACTGCTCGTATACACATGAGAGATGAATGGTTAACATGTCTAGATGATTAGAAACTGGTGGGTGCTGTTCTTTTAGATTTTACAGCAGCTTTTGATGTTATTGACCATGATATTCTTGTTGCCAAACTGAAATGTTATGGTTTTTCATGTACAGCCCTTGACTGGATCGGAAGTTATCTTTCTAATAGGAAACAGAATGTATTTTATAATGGATCTTTTCCTGAGACCAAAAATACTTACTGTGGTGTTCCACAGGGAAGTTGTTTAGGTCCATTTTTCTATTTTTATAAATGATTTACTGTGAGTTGTTGATAATGCTAATTTAGTTATGTATGATGACTCGACTGTTTACTGCAGCACATACATCGACTGAGCTTCAGAAGAACTTAAGTGAGGAGTTGCAAGCAATTACGAACTGGGTTAGAACTAATAAATACATTTTAAACACCGAATTTTTTTAACAAAAATAATATTACTGAGGTTGATGACTTGAATTTATTTATTGATGGAACTCCAGTGGAACAAGTAACAAGTGTTAAGTTGCTGGGCGTGAAACTTAGTATGCTGTCTTGGTCTGAACATATAGATTATATAGTAAGCAATATGGGAAAAGGTATAGCTGTGGCCAGGAAATGCTCTGTGTTTCGTCCATCTTTGGTTTTAAAAGATGTGGTGCAATCGTTAGTTGTATCACATCTTGAGTACTGCCCAATGATACGGTCAAGTGCATCTGAGAAAAACTTCAGGTGGCTCAGAACAGAGCAGCTACTGTAGGTTAGTGCTTCATTATCCATTTCAGGCCAATGTTTTAGAAAATGATCATGGCTGTTAGTGAAGGATAAACTACATTTACGACTGCTGGTATATTTTTACGATGTAATCAAGTATCATTCTTCTCTGAAAAACTTGTATATGTCGGTTTATACACACAAATTTCATGAAAAAAAAGAGTGTTTTATTGAGGTTCTGTTGCTTGGAATATGGTTCCAATAAACATACGAAAATGTAAAAGCATGTATGTATTTAGAAGACAATGTAAAGATATGCTTACAAATATGTAAATGTGTGTTGTATGTTTGATGTGCTGCTACTGCTAAGATGTATAGTTTGATGATTTGTTTTATTTTATCTGTATATTTTTGTCTCTGTTTGGACCCCAGGAAGATAGCAACCACTCTGTGGAAGCTAATAAAAAAATAAAAAATAGCATATCAATATTTTAACCAAAAATCTTGACCCATGGACATTATGATTTACTACCCTTATGTAAAACATTTATCTACTTTCATTTGACACATATGATCTCATGATATGATCTCATGAATTAATAACTATTAAGAGTTATTGTCTTATTGCTCACTGTCTTTCATAATGGCTTTTGTTTTCCTCTTGTGCTTAAAATAGCCCTCATAACACACATAATATAAACGTG
The DNA here is from genome assembly GCF_965113295.1 of Leuciscus leuciscus. Lineage (NCBI taxonomy): Eukaryota > Metazoa > Chordata > Actinopteri > Cypriniformes > Leuciscidae > Leuciscus > Leuciscus leuciscus. The sequence goes on from NC_138741.1 coordinate 10,343,764, forward strand.
TAAACTGTGAACACAAGGCATATTGTGATGAAGAGACCTGCATAATGTGGAAGTGTAGGAAAGAGAAACATCTAGATGAGCCAAGAAACTTAAAGCATTATTAAAACCCTAGATATATCATTTTTTAAACCATATCATGCATATGTATTTGAATATTAAATTAAAAAAAAGTTAAATATAGAAAAAGTGAACAAAATATGTTGATGATTCATAACTGATTATATAAGATTATTATTTTTTGTATTCAGGACAGGGTTTCTGAAGTACTCAGCCATGCAGGTTATTGAGCTCGTAGGTTGCAATGCATGATTTTTTTCAACCATCCCTTGATTAACAAGTTCAAGTTGACACCCTTGCACAGCGTGATTTATTCACTCATCTTTCAAGAAAATAAGTGTCTTTAATGAGATGGTTGAATGGGCAATACGTCCGACGGCTGAGCCGCCTGCCAACCTCCTGATCCTGACACAGCACAAAGTGGCATCTTTCTGAAGGTGCCCTTAAGTCAGACAGGCCTCTATGACTGTCATGCTCCGCTGGTCAAGGTTTGTCCTCTCCGGGCTCTCTTCCACAGAAGGCTTTTAGCCTTAGCGGAGCAGAATGCAAGAGCAAAACATCCAATAGCACACTTTTTAAATTCAGAATTTATCCAGTTCAGAGTCAAGACAAAGTCAGACAAAACAGAGGGGGTTAAGCTATCATTGAAAGATATATATATATATATATATATATATATATATATATATATTTTATTTAAGGAGAATTTTAATCTATTGTCAGCATTTAGATAGTAACAGAAAGATTACTGAACATTTATTTATTTATTTACTTACATACATATGTGCTAATGTCAGTACGGAGCCCCTAAAGGGACATGGTGATGGAAAGAAAAATGATTTGTCAATGCTTTTATGTTCCCTCACAAATGTTTTGCGTTCTCCAGAGAAACTTCACGCTCCCTCGCAAAACGTTTGCGTTCCACCGAGAAACTTTGCATTCGCCCGCAAAGAGCTCATAAGGTTTTTGAGAGCGAACGCAAAGTTTCTCGGGGGAATGCTAAGGTTTTGCGAGGGAACGCAAACATTTTTCGAGCGAACGCAAAAGCATTGTAATATATTTTTTTCCGCCCATCTCATATTTTTTCCCATCACCATGTCCCTTTAGGGGCTCCATAGTTCTGTACACTGCTGTTTAAAAGTTTGGAGTCAGTAAAATTGTTTTTTAAAGATATTAATACTTTTATTTAGCAAGGATCAATGATAAGACAGTAAAGAAACTCATTAATTGCGTTAAAAATTTAAAAATAAATAAAAGTATTTTCTTCAAAGAATCACCAACAACAACAAAAAATGTATCATGATTTCCACAAAAATATTATGCTGGACAACTGTTGTCAACATTGATAACTGTAATAAATGTTTTTTTGAGCACCAAATCAAGGATCATGTGACACTGAAGACTGGAGTAATGATGCTGAAAATGCTTTGTGATGCTTTGATCACAGGAATAAATTAAATTTTTAAAACATTTTAAAATAGAAAAGTTATTGTTTTATCTAATAAATGCAGCCTTGGTAAGCATCAGAAATTTCTTTCAAAAACATTAAAAAAATCATACTGGCGCCAAACTTTTGAGCGGTAGAGGCATAACCATAACCCTATAACCCTATAAACACAAAAATAAGATGTGTTTCCTCAGCATGCAGTGTCACTGTAGTGCAATATGTCAGAGTGAGAAGTGCTGCAGCACAATTTCAAGGGATCGACCCCCCCCCCCTCCTCCTCCCCTCCTCCCCTCCTCCCCTCCTCCCCTCCTCCTCCTCCTCCTCCTCATCCCGTTATGTTAGTTTTGGTTACCAAGGGAAGGATATTTCTTAGCAACACACAAGAGCACAATAGAGCTCTGGAGGTGAATGACATCTAAATGGTTTTATTAAGTTTGTTTACTGTGAATATAAATAGCAGCACATGTAGTTCTGATCCTCATTGTCAGTTACTGGCATGTGACTCATTTGTAAGTACAGTGCATTTTATAGTTTTTATAAAACTCGGTTTATAGTGCAACCGAGAAAATAAACATTGCTCATTTCAGACAAAACAGAATTCATTAAAATTCGGAAGAAAAATAAATAAAAGCTAAATAATTACAACAAATATAAATGAAAACATTAGAAGTTATTATACATTATGTACATACATAATATAATATAATAATGGCTTTGCCAGTACACTTTATTTTATTTTATTATTATTATTTTGCACCTGCAGCACAAGAAACGAATCTATTCATTTTTCTGGATTTTTCCAGAAGGAATTCCGGCAAATGTTTACTGCCTCCCTGTGCACCAATGCACAAACTGCAGCATTTCTGTTCCCAAGCTTTTCTCATCCTGGGTGACCTCAAATTAAACATGCTTCTTTGTAACTTCCATGTTTTCTTCTCATTTAAATTGCAATACATTATGTGAAGATAAAATTATGATTGGCTTTAGCATCTAAACATATAATCCCTATATAAATAATCCATTTAATTTCTTTCCTTTAACGCTATCTTAACTAAAACTTGTGACAGTTGGGAATGCTTTTGATGCTTAATTTGTGAGGAATGTGTTAAGAGTCGTTCTGTCACTGACCCTGATATTTTCCCATGGAAATTTCCCATATCAGAGAGGAGTGTTGCAGAGCCGCTCTTATCTGTGTGTTTACACGTACTTGCTCACTCTCAGGCCTGTTTCTTGCAGGGTGTGTGATGAAAAATTTCAGAGAGACCACCAGTGAGCAAACCTCCATTAGCTCACTTGGATCCATATACTGGCTGGGACTGCTGCATTTTATATAGTGGGCTTTGAAATTCAACACAAGGTAAGTCCATTTCATAAGCAATACGTTGTCCTGCAGGTGGTATGCAACAACGAGACAACATAGATGTTAAAGTCGGTAGTTACAGGAGACGTCTTGGTGTGACTGTTTACTCTCTAGTGTCGACTTTGAAAAAAAGGTGGCCGGTGAGATAGTTTGGGAAAAATAAAATTTTTTGTGCTCTTTTGTATATTTGCTTTGCAAATGCTGTTGGTATGACTACAGTAGCTTGTTTGTGCTTGTATGTCTGTCACAAGATTAATTGACTGTGGAGACATCGTCTGTTATTGAGTCCCACTTGTTCCTTTTTGTGAGCACTGAAGCATTTGTGAATCCAATAATCTGCTTCTACATTTTCCAATCAACATGACATTGACGTTTGTGTTAGTATTTGACTGTAGACGAACATGAATGTTCTGTTTCCAGTATGGGTGGAGAGAAGCTGGTGGCTTGCATGTTAAGTTTGACACTAATGAGGTCAGTTTATGGCCAGCACATGCCAGAAGAACCATGCTCAGTCCAGATCCTCGTCCCTGGACTCAAAGGTACTACAAATAATTTACACCACATTATGCCATCTACACTAATGACACTAATTTAATCTAATGTAATACATTTATTTGATCAAATATACAGTAAAAACAGTAAAATGTGAAATATTATTGCAATTTAAAATAACGGTTTCACTTTATTTTGATGGTCCCTTTAGACATTCTGGTGACTATAAGTAGCATTGCACCTACAATACATGTCAACTAACTCTCATTAGAGTGTTGAGTATTAGTAGACTGGTAGGATTAGGGTTAGAATAAATTGACATGCAGTTGCAAAGTTACTTATAGTTAACAGAATGATCAGAAGGGACCATCAAAATAAAGTGTTACCAAAATAACTCTTTCTGTTCCTGTGTTGGCATATAGCAGAATTTTCAGCATCATTACTCCAGTCTTCCATTACATGATCCTTCAGAAATCATTCTAATATGCTGATTTTCTGCTCAAGAAATATTTCTTATTATTATTAATGTTGAAAACAGTTCTGGTGATTAATATTTAAAAAATAAATAAAAATGTTTCAGGATTTTTTGACGAATATGTTTTTGCTGTCACTTTTGATCCATTTAATGCATCCTTGCTGAATAAAATTTCTTTCTTTCAAAAAAGGCAGTAGGCCTATACACTCACCTAAAGGATTATTAGTCCAGATTCCTGTTCAAAATGTTCAATTTCTCATTAATGCAATTATCTAATCAACCAATCACATTGCAGTTGCTTCAATGCATTTAGGGGTGTGGTCCTGGTCAAGACAATCTCCTGAACTCCAAACTGAATGTCAGAATGGGAAAGAAAGGTGATTTAAGCAATTTTGAGCGTGGCATGGTTGTTGGTGCCAGACGGGCCGGTCTGAGTATTTCACAATCTGCTCAGTTACTGGGATTTTCACGCACAACCATTTCTAGGGTTTACAAAGAATGGTGTGAAAAGGGAAAAACATCCAGTATGCGGCAGTCCTATGGGCGAAAATGCCTTGTTGATGCAAGAGGTCAGAGGAGAATGGGCTGACTGATTCAAGCTGATAGAAGAGCAACTTTGACTGAAATAACCACTCGTTACAACCGAGGTATGCAGCAAAGCATTTGTGAAGCCATAACACGCACAACCTTGAGGCGGATGGGCTACAACAGCAGAAGACCCCACCGGGTACCACTCATCTCCACTACAAATAGGAAAAAGAGGCTACAATTTGCAAGAGCTCACCAAAATTGGACAGTTGAAGACTGGAAAAATGTTGCCTGGTCTGATGAGTCTCGATTTCTGTTGAGACATTCAGATGGTAGAGTCAGAATTTGCCGTAAACAGAATGAGAACATGAATCCATCATGCCTTGTTACCACTGTGCAGGCTGGTGGTGGTGGTGTATTGGTGTGGGGGATGTTTTCTTGGCACACTTTAGGCCCCTTAGTGCCAATTGGGCATCGTTTAAATGCCACGGCCTACCTGAGCATTGTTTCTGACCATGTCCATCCCTTTATGACCACCATGTACCCATCCTCTGATGGCTGCTTCCAGCAGGATAATGCACCATGTCACAAAGCTCGAATCATTTCAAATTGGTTTCTTGAACATGACAATGAGTTCACTGTACTAAAATGGCCCCCACAGTCACCAGATCTCAGATCTTTGGGATGTGGTGGAACGGGAGCTTCGTGCCCTGGATGTGCATCCCACAAATCTCCATCAACTGCAAGATGCTATCCTATCAATATGGGCCAACATTTCTAAAGAATGCTTTCAGCACCTTGTTGAATCAATGCCACGTAGAATTAAGGCAGTTCTGAAGGCGAAAGGGGGTCAAACACAGTATTAGTATGGTGTTCCTAATAATCCTTTAGGTGAGTGTATATATAGGCATACTACCGTTTTACTGGGATTTAGAATTAGAATTTTGTATGAAAATGACTTATGGTTCAAGTCAACTCGTAAAGATCGTATTTAGTTGAACGCACATAAACGGCACCACAATGTCGTAAATACGAGTGGGAAGCTCGGGATTTTCTCTAAGCCCCGATCTTTATGAGTTGTCAGTGAGAAACATGGTGGAATACCACAATACTTAAAGGTATTTAACAGTGATATTATCAGGCTTTTCTATTTACAGCGAAGTAAGCTAATTGCCTGCACAGAATATGATGGCATTAACAATGTAATATGTAACGATAAAGTTTGCAGTGGCTTCATAAATTAATTAAAAACATAAAAAAGCAAAGCACACCTGATGCACATTTCTTTGTTCTCCATTTTCTAGAACTAGAGTTTAAGAATTTTGCTGTATTTTTGTGTAATTAATTAAGAGAAAGTGCACCGCCATCTTACTCCAACGAAAGTGACTTGAATGCTCCTGCCGTCGTAAACACGACTTCCCACCTTGTACGTACGAACTTCCCAGGATGACTTGAATGCACCATTCATTCTTGGCAATCTATTCATCACACTGGACATGGAAGCTCAAATTGTGTGGATTAAACTCTTGGATACTGTATATTTGTATATATTAAGTATGTAGGTCCTAATGGTAGCCTATTCAATGCATACAGAAAATGTGCACAGTATAGGCCACATACGACTGCAACAACAGTGCAAATATATGCTATTCCAACCCGATCTCACGGGAAAACGTACAAATTTTACAAAGTGGCTAATTCGTACGAATTCATACGACCTCACTCGTACGAATTAGATATTACATATTTTACGAATTGGCCAATTCGTATGAATTCATACGAATGACCTACCCCTGACCCCGCCCCTAAACCTACCCATCACGTGGGTTTAGACAAATCGTACAAATTCGTACGAGTGAGGTCGTACGAGTGAGGTCGTACGAATTCGTACGAATTAGCCATCTTTTTATCATTCGTACGAATTCGTACGAATTGGTCGTGAGATAGCGTTGGCTATTCTGAACAGGTTTGTCTGTTACTGTTCAAAATGTTCCTGTTGTCATGCAGGTGAAGCAGGAGAGAAAGGAGAGAAAGGAGCACCTGGGAAACCTGGGAGATTAGGGCCATCTGGAGAGCCAGGTAATACTAAACTGTTTTGAGAGGTTCATCAAATTCAATCTCATGCTTTTTAATTACTATCCACTTACATGATTCAAGTTCTATATGAACTTGTAAGGAAGTTTTTGATGGCAGAAGAAATTGCAAAATGTTCAAACCAAGTGAGGGGAGCTGCCAAATGTGTACACTTTAAGGAGCCCCTAAAACTTCCCTTATCTTGCTTTTAGATAGTTGAGCTCATGTGAGCCAGGATCATGCCTTGTGTTTATAAATGCCTTTAATGATTCAACATACTGATAAACAAGGCAAGGGAATCATTTTTATTTTTGTATATATTAAGTATGTTATTTTTCAGGTCTCCCTGGAGTCAAAGGCCAAAAAGGTAGTCCTGGACATTATGGGAAGATGGGTCCCTCTGGACTCAAAGGCAAGCTTGTGAAAAAACTACAAATCTGAAAGTAATCAGGCTTGTTTGGTCTAACTGCTTAATAATGGTACATTTTTCTAGGTTTAAAAGGTGATATGGGAGATACAGGACCTAAGGGCCCAAATGGAGAGCCAGGTAACCGCTGCTAAAATAGTATTAAGTTCATATCAGTTTATAATTGGTTTGAATTAAATAGGAATCGGATTTATGCTTGGAGAGCTCGTGTGAATGGTCTCGTATTTAATCTGTCTCCCCAGGTGTCCCCTGTGAGTGTGCACCCTTACGGAAAATGATTGGTGAAATGGATAATCAAGTGGCGCAATTAACCAGTGAGCTGAAGTTCATTAAAAATGGTATGTCCAAAAGAAAGAATGAACCGTTTTCTCTCTCAACCAGCGTTCATGAGATTACAATAACGTGAAGTTGATTCATACAGTTGTTCGTTTTGATGTGCAGGGTGAATACGCCTAGACAAAAGTATTTAGCCACTCGCCAGAAGCTCTTTTGTTTGACTGTCAGAATGCACTTGTGTGAATGCTGGCTGCTGCGGTGTGATTATAGAATTTCAGATCCTCATTTTTCAGCACTGCCCTCCCCTGCAGCTGTCGCTGGCATCAAAGAGACAGACAGCAAGGTCTATCTGCTGGTGAAGGAGGAAAAGCGCTCCAGGGATGCGGAGGTGTTTTGTCAGGGGCGAGGTGGACACCTGGCCATGCCCAAGGATGAGGCGTCTAACAGAGCCATCGCTGCCTACGTCACCGAAGCTGGCCTCAGTCGAGTGTATATCGGCATCAACGACCTGGAGCGAGAAGGCCACTTTGTGTATGTGGAGCGTTCACCCATGACCACTTTCAGCAAGTGGAGGGAGGGCGAGCCAAACAACGCTTACGACGACGAGGACTGCGTCGAGATGGTGTCTTCAGGCGAGTGGATTGATGTAGCTTGTCACCTCACCATGTACTTTGTGTGTGAGTTTGACAAGGACACAGTATGACTTCATGGAGCATCTATTGGGCGGAAAGTCAATTAGAAGTGTTTAAATACTTAAGCATAAAAAAGGCTGAAATTTCAATGAGAAAGGTACAGCATTTATAGCTTTTCTCATTTTTTCACGTAACAGCAGTCACAGCAGTGTGACATGCTATATTTGATGTAAAACTGTTTAAAACAACATCCAGTTAGGTTATACTTTATCTCAATGGTCCACTTTAGACATTCTACTAACTATAAGTAACTTTGCAACTCCATGTCAACTAACTCTCATCAGAGTTAGAGTTAGGTGTTAGGGTTCGTGTTAGCAGAATAAGCTGCCATGTACACATGTAAAATGTCTGTTGGAGGACCATCAAAATAAAGCATTAGCAGAATTTAATTTGAATTTTTAAGCTTTCCTGTAGCTCAAACAGTAGATCGTTGGCGCTTGCAACGCCAAGGTCATGGGTTTGATTCCCTGGGAAAGCAAGAACTGATATGAATGTAAATGTCTACCACGTTCACACTGCAGGGCTTAATGCTCAATTCCGATTTTTTGAAAAAATTCGATTTTTTTGCAAGGCCGTTCACATTTCCAATTAAATGCGACCTTTTGTGATCTCCTGTGTGAACGTGAAATGACCCAGAAGTGACCCGCATGCGCAGAAGAGTACTCAACGGTCAACGACGTCACTTGTTGTTTGCGGAAGTAGCTAAACTTTAACTGTGATTCTCTCTCTCTCTCACACACACACACACACACACACGAGCGCGCGCAGCGACCGTTACACAAGAGCCAGACAGCAGCCGCTGACCTATCTAATATCAGATTCAGGACAAATAAGTTATTTTTTTTATTAACGGGCTCGTCGAGGTCGACCCGTTCGGCAGATTTACCTCAGCTCGACGAATATGCAGTCCGTTTTCAAACCGACGACTACTTCAACGCAGGATTATGACGTTTTTCGCGTATCAATGACGTGCGGGTCGGATAAATGCGACCTGGCCGTTCAGACTTAAGTCGCATTTGAAAAGATCGGGGGTGCTTCTCATTTCTTATTTGTGCATCCTCGTTTCCTTTCCTCGCTTCCTTTCCTCGCGTCTCAGCTCCGCCCCCTGTAGGATGCGAGGGAAGGCTGCAAGGAAAAGACGCGAGGACGGAGGAATCGAATGTAACTTTTTTTTATACATTGGAATACTTGATCACTCAAGCGTCACTTCACAGCGTCATCAGCTGCGCTCAAAGGATCTGCCCTTATGTTGTTCAAGTTTGTTTATTTAAGAAATTCATAATAAATAATAATAAAGCAAGATACCCTGTTGAAATATGTGAGATGTGTGGTTTATTTAAACTGCAAAGGTAAAGTATAAATTAAAATGATTGTGACCGATGTGAAGGGGGAGGAGAAATTAGACGTGCGTCACGTTTAAGTCGATAAAACTCTTCCGCATAGGATACACCTGTGTATCCTCGCTCGTGACTCCTCAGGAAGCCTCCTCACTCCTCGATCCTCGACTCCTCGCGGTGCAATTAGAGAATTGAGATGTCCTTCAAGATGGCTGAGCTCGATCGGTTTCCGGGTCATAGGATGGAGGACGGAGGAGAGAGGAGACGAGGAGGGATATTGAGAAGCACCCAGGATATGTATCGGATTTGGGACCACATACCCAAGTGGCCTGGGTCGCATTTGAAAAGATCGGATCTGTGTCGTTCAGACTGTCATGAAAAGATCAGATACAGGTTGCATAGGGAAAAAAAAATCGGAATTGGGTCGTTTCAGCCTGCAGTGTGAACGTAGCCTTAAGTCGCTTTGGATAAAAGCGTCTACCAAATTCTTAAATGTAAATTATGGAGACAGTTTACTTAATACTCTAATGAGAGTTAGTTGACATGCAGTTGCGAAGTTAGTAGAATGTCAAAATAAAGTGTTAATGACCTTTAGTTAATGTGGTTATACACATAGTTTGGGGTTGGGTAAGAATTCTGAATGTTTTTGAAAGAAGCCTCTTATGCTCACCAAGGTAAAACAGTAAAAACAGAAATAATATTACAAAAATATATTTTTTTTTTCCTGTGATGGCAAAGCTGAATTTTCAGCATCATTACTCCAGTCTTCAGTGTCACATGATCCTTCAGTAATCATTCTGTATGCTGCTAAAAAAAAACATTTCTTATTATTATCATTGTTGAAACCAGTTGAATGAATATAACGGATGAATATAACCTTTAAAAGAACAGCATTTATTTGAAATAGATATCTTTTATAACATTGTAAAATGTCTTTACTGGCACATTTGATCAATTTAATGTCCTTGCTGAATAAAAGTATTAATTTCTTTAAAAAAAATAAAAAAAAATAAAAAAAATAATGAATGACCTCAAAGCGGTGAACAATACTGCACATGCCTTTTAAAAACCGCAGCTAAGAGATTATCTGGAATTTTTTGACTTTTAAAATGTATTTGTCTCACAACAGGTACATTATACAGATCAATAAACACATGTAGACAATTACAATTTTCCAGGTGTTATTGGAGACTCGGACAACTTTATTATGATAGTGGGACATCTAGTTTATTAAACTACATTAAAATATAAATGTAATCAATTAAATGGACAAACAAGACTTTCTTTATCTATATTATATTTACAATTTTAGATTCCACAGATTTAATCTCTCTCTCTTAATTATCTATTATAATAAATGAACTAAATAAGATCACCATCACCATTTCTTATTTTATTTAAGAAATAAAAAATAACACCATCACAAACAGCCTATCATATTAAGCTGATTTATATATTTAACATTATTTGCTTTGAGTTGAAGTGGTATTAAATGTCCCCTGAAATTATGTTAGAACTAAAGAAGTCCATCTGTTTCCTCCCTCAGTACTTTGGGATGAATTTTTTTATTTTTATTATTAATGGAAGAATATACACATACAGTAATGATAAAGTTTATATCATACTTCTTGTCAAGTTCCCCATACTGCTTTAATTATGATATTATATCATAATTAGTAACACTGTTTAGTTTCTTGAGATTTTTTTTTTTACTGCTCCTAGTCCTACTAAATCTGTGTAATCTTAATTAATATGGTAAGTTATTTCTAAAACATAATAGTTACATTAGGGATTCATTATGCGGCATATATTTTATGTGTCTGTTATTTTAGTAAATAAACACTTGTATCTGTATATCATGATCAACATTTTTTTCTAATACATTCTTTGTCCAGTAGTAATTTTTTGTGTATTTTCAATGTGTGTTTTTCTGAGGCACTAATAAAATTTCATTAGCCTGCTACTCCTTTTAAGGTTTCCTGTTTTTCTTGACGCCGTGGAGTTATTTTGATAGAGTTGTAATCTGGCGCTCTCTAGTGGTCACGTCTGGCTCTACACACTCTCATTGCCGTTCTGCACTTACTGTGTGTGCTGCCAATGACAAGGTCAAGCTGTCCTGGAATTAACTATGCATGAAAATATAACAGAAGGCAGGAAATTTGATTAATTTGTGGCAAAGTGGCAAACTGTGTATAGGCTACCATTCCCCCCCTCCCCTTTAGAATGAATGAACTTTAAAAATATAATCAGGCGACATGCTTGTATAAACTGATCTGTTATATTACACTGCCTGTCAGACCAAACAGACAATGGCACAAGGAACATATTCTGCTAAACTATATATTGTGACCATAGACTGTAAAAATTTTTTTTACCTTAAATCGGCTAATTAGTTTAAATCAGCTTGACCAGTGACAGATGGCAGTCATTCTTAACCCTTTGGGTTAACCCCTTAGTTATCTTTGTTTGAGATAGTTCAAACAAAAAATTTAAATTATGTCATTTACTCACCCTCATGTTGTTCCAAACCTGTATGAATTTCTTTCTCCTGCTGAACACAAAAGAAGAGGTCTTGAAGATGAATATGGGTTACCAAACAGTTTTGGGGCACCATTGACTACAATAGTATGGACAAAATACCATGGAAGTCAATGGTGCCCCAACTGTTTGGTTACAATCATTCTTCAAAATATCTTCTTTTGTGTTCAGCAGAAGAAAGAAATTCATACAGGTTTGGAACAACTAGAAAGTGAGTAAATGATGACAGAATTAATTTAAATGGTGACAATTTCCTTTGTCATTTCAGTAAAAAAAAATTTATTGAACAAAGATCACAGGGGATGCATGTATCACACACTAATAGCATTTTCAAAAGGTGAAAGTAGGCTACTTAAAAAGGTCAAAGTTCAGAGGATGAAACAAACTTTTTTTGTAATTTTTTTTTTATAAAAAATATAGGATGACATCCAAAATATTCATGATTCCCTAAAAAAAACATGAATTGATTTTTGAACCAATTTAGAACATTTTTGAAAAGATGTCCTGCAATGCAGTGTCTGCTACGACATCTGTAAGTAATATGCTAATTAAAATGTAATCAATTGTTTGGTGGTTGTAACTTTGTAAGGTTTAGGTAATGCCTGACCGCCGCCGTTAAATCTAGAGTTACCTCACAGACTCAACTAGAACATAAAAAAAAAAAGAGTCAACAAATGAAAAAGAAAGAATTGAGGGGTCAATACTTGCCATTTCTTGCGTTTTGCCATTTTCTAAATCTCGTCAAAACAACATCTACTTACTCAAGAACACGGAAAACCTTTAAAAAAACTCTTATTTTACAACTGGTTAATTTGTTTTCAGCAGCTCCTCGTGGGTTACAGCAGATTGGTTTGGTTCATAATGTCTGGTCGTGGGTTTCATTCACACCTTCCGCCAACCAAAACGGTTACTGTGTTCCGGAACGGAGATGCTTTTTACCCCGGCCGAAGGTTTGTCATCAGTCAACGCCAATCATTCACTTTTGACAGCTTTCTGAACACTGTCACTCGAGGCATCACCGCTCCATTTGGGGCAGTGCGAAACATTTACACCCCTAACAAGGGTCACAGGGTGTTGGACCTGGAGCAGCTGGTGCACGGAGAGAGATATGTGGCAGCCGGAGCAGAGAGACTGAAACAACTGGAGTAAGTTCACTTTATTCACATGGTAATGGTGCAGTTATTATAGAATAAGGTACGGGAACTATTACAGATTAAGTAAACTGATGTGGTTTGGGGTTAAATTACTTTAAGGGTTTGAATCTGTTGGCTAATATCAATAATTGTCATTAAACTATATAATTTTAGCAGTTTAATACAGGGTTTATACAGTAATACGGTCTTTTCCAACAGAGAAGCATCATCTTTCAGTTAAAATCTGGTTTTGAATCAAAAACTGGTCACTTGTACAGATGAGTGTTAGATTTATATAAATAAAGAGAGAGAGAGACTAAATTAGATTGGCTTAATAGGCCAATAAACGTATTAAAAAAAAAAAAGAAAAAAGTTTGATCTTAGTATGGTGGGCCAAATCAAAAGTCATGACAGGCCGACTTTGGACCGATGGCCCTAGTTTGGGTTTATACATGTATCGGGTACACAGCAATGCATAACTTCCAATGAAACCTTGTATTAAGGCTATTGTTTTCAATAAAGCATGTGATTTATTGCAATCCTCATGAAGCTTTCCCTGATTGTACAGCTTCCTCATATCGACAAATATGGAATTTACAACAGCCTTAAACCTTGAAATATAATGCTTATTTTACTGACTTATTTTAGTTTCTAAATGGATGAACTTTTTTTCTATCAGATGTCCTTTCTTGTGTAATTTGTAATGTGTAATAATAGTGCCTTACACATACATTTACTTTGTTATGAAATTACATTTCAAAGCATGGAAATAATATACTTTTTAAGTACTTGATATATTATATTTAACAATATTATATGGTTTTTTTTATTATGTTAACTATATACTTTCTCTCTTCTTTATTCTTTTATAGCTATCATCACATACCACAGAAACCGTCAAAAAAGAAAAGTGAACCGGTAAGAGTCTTGGAAGCTACAGTGTTCATAGCATTTTATCATACTATATTTGAAATATAATCTAAATAATTTTACTTTTCAGTGAGTTTGTCTGAGTAAATAAATCAGAACGGTAAAGGGAAAGCAAATATCTGAGGCAAATCATAACATTTTTGCAGTATGATCATTACTGCAGTTCTCCATCATTATTGACTCTGCTACATCTCTCAGACAGAATATCACTGCAAGGTTTCTCCAGACTGTAGCGGATGACTGATTTCATGCCTTTTGTTGCTGAAAACCATAAAGTGAACGTGTGTTGATATCTCCATTTGAGTCAGCTGTTTCACTCCATTTTAAACTATCAGGGCGCCTATGTGTGCGGCAGGCTTAGTTTTCTGACTGCTCATAAAATTATTTTAGAAAATGATTTAGTCAACATTCACTACATGCTCTTTGCAAATGATTCGTGCTAATTAAGTTCTCCTCTCAGATTTCTTTTCATTTTCTAATGTATAGCCTACAGTAATGTCATAATCCAAAATGATTCCTTCCCTTTTTTACAAGTTATATTTCTTTACTCTTTGCTTACAATCTTTATTCAGTCAATAAATGTGCCTCACATGTTTTTTGAAGTAAAGAAACAAATTGTTCTTTCACTCCTATACTCCTATGCTAAATGCAGTGACTATTTCTATGATGTATTAATGAAAAGTGGTTACAGCTGTTGAACAATTTATCTGTTGAATAATTACCAATGCCACAATTTAGCACAAGTGTGCTCAGACCTGCTCCGGAGTTCTATCTTCCTGCAAATTTCATTTCCTGCTCATACACCTGCTTGTAATTTTCATACAAACCCTGGTTCAGGTGCTTTTCGTTGAAGTTGGAGCAAAACTCTGCAGGAAGGTGTACTGAACAGTAGCATAATATAAGCGCCACGATACCAAAATAGGATATTTGTTTACACGAAATCGATGTACTAAAAACGGGAAAGTTTTCCCTTTGCGTTTTTCGTAAACTAAATTTTAGGATGCTTACACGACAACTGAAAATGTCAAAGTTTTTCCTTTGTATTTTTCGCATACAGTCAGCAACATTGTCAAAACGATCCCTATTCACACAAATCCACGAAAATGACTAAAAACGCTGTATTCTGCTGCCAGGCCAGTAGTTGGCGATGTCACTTTGTAAAGAAACTACGCGCCTATAGACTGAACACATGGGGTGCTTCCAGGGGGGCAGGGTTTTATATTATTTTGAAGTAGCCCCGGGCGCCGCCATTGGCTAGCGGACCCCCACCTGCTGTTAGCATCCCATTGACTCCCATTCATTTTGGCGTCACTTTGACAGTGAATAACTTTACAACTGAGGCGTTTAAAGACTCCATTTGTCCATTATTTATTTCTAAAGAAACACGAAAATGTATAAAAGGCTCCATTACCTTGTAGATTACATTATGGCCCCGTAGAAGCAATTTTTGTAAAAATAGGCTAACGACTGTGTCATAACCACGCGACTCTCTGTCGCACAGTAGGGAATTACCGTATGGACAGGAGGAGAAGCTCGCGCGCAATCGGGGGGACGTGGAGGCAAAATGACAAAATAATTAATCAGAATACATAGCAAAAGTTTCTCCTGCTACTAGCTCATGGACACCTCCTACTCACGCTCTCCGTCTCTGCAAGTTTCGGAAGGGAATGATTCAGATTTCTCTTGGCACTGCTACTAGAAGACAGACGGGTTGCTCACGTCACATCTACGTCGTCAAGCTCAGTTTGAGTCTGCGCAGTACGGTCAGCCATCAGGAAGTGAGAGCTTCTAATTGACTTCACTTTGTCTCCGTTGAATCCAATGGGGTCGCTGTGTCCATTTCTTTTACTGTCTATGGGTGCTTCTCATTTCTTATTTGTGCATCCTCTTTTCCTTTTCTCGTGTCTCAGGTATGTGCATGACGTCACCGTTTTCACAAATATGCATTTTTGTAGTTTACAGACAATAACTGTATGGTTTTTTAAAACTAGCACTTTGAAACCCTTTTTCAAATGTTTTTGTTTTCAAGCCCCTGAAACGCCGTTGTCATGTAAACGGCTAAAACCATATAAAGTTTTACACAATGTCATGTGAACGGCCACTAAAAGACTCCAATGATTTATACAGATTTTAAGCTATTTGAGTAAATGCATTTTAAAATATGATTATTTAAGTAAAATTAAATAGATGCAAAGTTAATAATAAACTATGCCATGATTTTTTTTGAGTGCAGAAATCTGTCCTGTTTCTTTTCTATATGACTGACAAATATACATCACATTGAGTTAATTAATTTATGTTAAAACTGTATAATCCAAATGGATGATTTTTACATGTTCATCACTGAGTTCTCTGTGACCTCGAGCATAAAAACAGTTAAGACACTCAGCAGTTTTGTATAGGGTTCAAGAAAATGCAGGTTTGGTGCTATTCAAAGTTTGGACAATTTGAAGTGACTTATTAAGCTAATAGTTTTTACAACCTTCCTCAGAGACCGAAATGCAGTGGACCATAATAGAGCAATAATCATAAAAATACCCACTTAGAGTGACTTTGCTTGAGGTTATGGCACTATATGTCACTGTCTGTCACCCTTTTAGCTCCTTGTTTCCGTCTGCACAACAACCAACATAGCATTTAATTGAAGAAAACCAGATGTGTAAGTGCCCTAAATGAGTAGTGGAACAGTTATTGTCAGTGATGCTCAGCGGGGTCCTGTTCATTTGTCTCCACTGCAGATCCAACCTGTAGTTCACAGCAGAATAATTGTCCCAGCTCGATGGAAGAGAATCAGTAATGAGTCGTGCACCATCAAGTGAGCCCTGCTTTTAATGTGTCCCTATTGGAAGTCTTCAATGGCAAACCCTCAGGCAATACGGCAAAGTCTAATTCTTTAGAACGGTCTCTAATACTGTCTAATGGTATAAAATCAGACCAATGTTCTCTGCTTTATTTAATTATTTATGTCTAATGGCATCTCATTTTCTCAAATGTTGTTAATTATCAGTGAAGCACAAATGTGTGGCGTGAGTTCCAAATCTGGTTATATTTTGTAGTGTTTTTACCAATGGAGATATCTTGGTTCCTCCAGCACGGGTGCTGATTCCAAAACACACGCTTGCCAGCTGGGAAAACGTATTGGCCATGGTGACCGAGAAAGTTCACCTTCGCACTGGAGCTGTGCGCAGGTACTCTATGTGCTTCATTCATGAAATGTACATGTGTAAAATGAAAGAGAATGTTGAGCGGTTTCAATCCTTTCAGGTTGTGCATGCTGAATGGGAAGCCTTTACGTGGAGCGTATGAGCTGAAGAACAACCACTGTTATGTTGCTGTAGGGGCAGAGAGGTTCCGGTCTTTGCCTTATCATCTGGTTCCATGCAGAGGAGTAATTCACAGCCTCACTGATGTGTAAGGAAGATTATAAGACAAGATAATTGCAATGACTGGTGTATAATGCCCTTTTAGTGCACTTTCTTGTAGTTCAGTTTGCAATCATTTGGTCACCTTTTGATGTTCATAACCTGTTTGACTTTCTTTCTTCCATGGAGTACAAAAGGAGAAAGACTATGGAAAATATTCCACTTCTGAAGCCATGCGATTTATTCTATGCAGAAATGTGAAGAAATGAGGCTACTGTTTGAGGTTGCAGCTGGGAAGATTTTGTAATGTTTTTGAAAGAAGTCACTCGCTCACAAAGGCTGCATTTATTTGATCAAAAATACTGTAAAAACATTAATGTAGTGAAATTGGAATTTTAATATATATTTTAAAATGCATTTTTAATTTTCAGCATCATTACTCCAGTCTTCAGTGTCACATGACCCTTCAGAAATCATTAGAATACACTGATTTGCTGCTCAAGAAATATGTCTTATTATTAATGTTGAAACCAGTTGTGTTGCTTCATATATATATATATATATATATATATATATATATATATATATATATATATTATTATTATTATTTTTTATTTTATTTTATTTTTTTATTTTTATTTTTGTGGAAACTGACATTTTTTAATTATTCGTTGATGAATAGAAAGTTCAAAAGAACAAGATTGATTTGAAATAAAAATAATTTGTAACACTCTCACTTTTGCTGAATAAAAGTATTTTATTCTTTAAAAAAAAATCTTACTGACCCCAAACTTGAATGGTAGGTTATATTAAATAGAAAAAAGACTAGAAATCTAGAATCTAGAGATAAAGTCAAATTGTTTTTAAATTGCTAATTAAATTAACATTAAAAATACATAGTTTAAATTGCACTAATAAACCATAAAAAATGCCAGAACTGACATGATAAAACAGAATTCTGGTTTTTAAAATATTTTATTGTTTTCCATGAAACAAAGAAAGCAAACAGGTGTGGAACAACCAGAGGATGAGTATGTGATAACAGATTTTTTTTATAAAAACGATTTCTTTAAGTGACCATTTCCCCTTTTTTTTTAGGATCAACAATGGCATTCTTCCAGTGCTAAAAAAAGGAAACCAAGACATAACTTTGGTAAGGATGATGAAATAATATTATCAAACTGTTTCATAGATAAAATACACATATTATTGTATGGGTGTGATGTTATATTATTTAAATATCTAATGAAAACGCTGGCATTGATTTTTCCTGTCAGTGTCTAATAGGCTCATTCTTCAGAAGGCAGGGATGAACACAGGGAAAACGAGTGTGTTTTTTGCCACATTAGTAGACTTCCACATTAGTATAATTTGCTGTCTTAAACAGTTATATGGAGATTAAATATAGAACCAAGCTAATGTCCTGAACTAGTTTACAACACACCAATCTTGATGATCACCCATCTCTTTCCACTCTGACTGAACCCAGTTAGAGAGAAAATTTCAATTCGGACCAGATATCAATTGACCACTGTTCATTAGTTCTGAAGATCAGATACTTGAGAAAAATGTTACCGTCACAGGATCTCAATGTCTCCAATCAGGCTGATCTGTGTCCGTGCGAGTTGGGTTCGCGTACATTCCCCTCATCAATCACTGTCTGTAGGAGGTATTGAGTTCTTCTCACCTCTCCTTTTTCAAACTGTCCCAACGCTCAGAGTTTGTGTTACTTGATCAAGTGAGAGCCGAATTCCCTCACCGGGGGAAGGCGCTGAAACCCTCCCCTGTACCCACAGAATGAGGATAAATTGTTTTGTGATAGTGTGCGTGTTGACTTGATGCTTTTGGGATGGTCCAGACTACAATAAGAGCCAGACCTGGCAAATAAGTGATGGAGAAAAAATACACACTTAGTGGACTGGGACCCGAAGCTCTCCAAAGTAAAGTTTGAGACATCTGGTTATTGTGAATAAGAGAAATGACAGCAAACTGTTTGCCTGTTGATGTTAGAAGGGAAAGAACTTGTCTAATTGATTTCTCATGCTTCATCAGCTTCATTGAGTGGAGGAAATAATTTGAAGAAAGTGGCCAATTATCTTTGATACAATGAAGATGGAATAGCAATCAAAGTCTCATCAAAGTGTCATTACATTCCAAGGTGTTGTTCCATAATCTGTTTACATTTACCCGTAATCTGTATTTGTTGAGAGGAAAACAAACAATTTAATACATATTAGTTTTCCCTTCAGAGAATGTAATGGTAATTCAAACACTACCAGATAAAATTATTTGATGCATTTTATTTAATTTGTTTCTCAGGATCTTAAGAACATTTAGATCTTGGGTGGATTTAAATCTAGAGGCTCATGTTTGCATGTTTGAAAGTAATCGTATTTTATAGTTTAAATTTATTTACAAAACATTTTTAATAACAATTAAAATATACAGAACCTGTCCAAAAGTTTGGAAACATTACTATTGTTTTTAAAGAAGTCTCTTTCGCTCACCAAGGCTGCATTTATTTAATAAAAAAATATAGTAAAAACAGTAATATTGCGAAATGTTATTACAAATTAAAATAACTGTTTTCTATTTGAATATATTTTAAAATGTAATTTATTCCTGTGATGTGAAAGCTGAATTTTCAGCATCATTTCGCCAGTCTTCAGTGTCACATGATCCTTCAGAAATCATAAAATCAAGTAACATTTATTATTATTATTAATGCTGAAAACAGTTTTGCTGCTTAATGTTTTTGTGGAAATGGTGATACTTTTTTCAGGATTCTTTGATAAATAGAAAGTTTAATGAACAGCATTTATTAAATGTATTCAATTTATTTATTCAATTTATAAAAGCATTTATTAAATATAAATCTTTTGTAGCATTATAAATGTCTTCCCTGTCACTTTTGATCAGTTTAATGCATCCTTGATGAATAGAAGTATTAATATCTCTTTTTTAATCTTACCACAAATGTTTGAATGGTATCATTGTTTCCACAAAAATGTTTTCACCATTGATAATAATAATAATAATAATAATAATAAAAATAATAAATGTTACCGAATCACCAAATCAGCATATTAGAATGATTTCTGGAGGATCATGTGACACTGAAGTCTCACAGGAATAAATAAAATTTTAAAATGCATATTAAAATAGAAAACAAATGAATTTCAAATTAATGCTGTTCTTTAGAGCTTTCTATTCATGAAAGAATAAAAATTCTCAATAATTCTCAAATTATCACTATAAATTGTAATCAGTCAAATAAATGCATCCTTGGTGAACATAAGATACATTAAAACATTGAAAGGTAGCTTATATACATAATTATATATAAAAAAAAAAGTTTTAATATTTTATACTAAAAAGCATGTAAAGTTTATGAAAAGATAATATGTAAAAAAGAAAAGACAAAAAGAAATTCCATAATGTATAGCAAGTTCTGCATGCTTTCTTTTAATACAAAACATGATATTTCCTCCTCATAGCATGCTCTCTACAGATCTTGTATTTTCCACATGAGGGAGACAAAGACTCAGCTTTGGTCTCCATCAACCACCTCTACCAAAACACCTTTCTTTATCCGTCTGGCTGCTTACATTATCCTATGATGTCATTCCAACATAAATATTTTGATTATGAAATTGAACAACGGAAGAATCTGTCTCATTTTTAAGCAGTCGATACAATATATTTAAGCCTATATTTTATTATCATGTAAACAGCATGGAGAGGGGCCTGTGTATTATTAGAAATCTCCGTTGGGTTTTTTTCTCCATGTGACAGAGCTGGCACTGCACCGGCAGATGAAAGCAGTAGCACAGCATTTGCTGTTTATTCTCCAACTGGCCTAACAGATGTTGAGCTAGGTGTCAGCAAAGTTGACATGGGTGGAAAAGTGCAACAGCGACCGAGATGATCACACCCCCTTGTACTAGCCGCCACATATCCGTGACTGTGACATGCAGAGGCAGTAAAGCTGTCCCAGACCCTTTCTGTGGCACTGCAGGGCGAAGCTGTCTCCTCATATCTCCGAAGACTTGCTCAAGTCAGACCCGCTGCTGTCCCTGCGGAGGCTTCCTGTTTTGAAGAAACATTGCTTTCTCGAGGGGATTGGTGGAGACACCCATCCAGCTGCTCTCTGTCAGGCCTGTCCTACGCAGGCAGGGGGAGTGTTTCGCTGAAACATCAGGGGGTCTTCCACGCCTGGCTTCAGAGTCATTATTACATAGCTCTGGATTGAAGATACCATCCCCCATGCTGTACTTTCATAATTCAGTTAGTATAAAGGAAACTACAACCTGTTCTTAGGCCTTGTGTAAGCCTGGTATCAAGATCCATATCAGCAGATCCCATCACAAGTGGTCATCTGAGACTTTTTGCTTTTTATACCTAATACTTTCATGCAGATGTATCAAACCGTTTTGAACCCCGTTTACACCTGGTTTTGGTGTCGTCCTGTTTAAAATGATTAAAATGGGCCTTAGATTAGTCTTGTTTGTCTATCAAATGTACAATATAGGCTTTACATACTTTTAACCTTACAAACTGAACTGAGACTTTCCACCTTTAAATGCCCCTACTTAAATCTCACTTACTTTCAAACTGTACGATTTTGGCCACGATTTGGCCGTCTGAAACAAATGTTGAGAATCCTAAAAGATTCCTTGGCCAAAAGCTGAAGTCTTTGATCGCTAGTTTGACATGTTCTTCAACAGTCTGACAAGCAAAAGTCTTAAAGGACTATTATAAATCATACAGTGTGCAACCGGCTTTAGCCAGACTTTTTTCTGTCTTCCGTCATGTGCATCACAATTATCATAAATGCAAATTTCTTTGCCAGAAATTGAACATGATCGGCCTCTCAAGTCATATTTATGACTGGGAAACTCTGAGATAATTTTGATAACCAAGTTTCCAAGTAAGGACGGGCGATAAACCTTAAACATGGAGGAGAGAACACAGCATCTGCATTGATTTCTTGGCGTTACAGTCATGTATATTTATGTATACAAATATCCATTTGGTGCACATTGAATACTGCATTTATTGGACCGAAATTCAAGAATTGTCTGCAAAATGGCTATCTAGCGCAGCCACAAACTGCACCGGATACGCTAGCTATGGCCCTGCCTCCATGATTCATATTCTTTCCAACAACAAAGCATCTGAACGTGAAAAACTCGATTACAACTTGAGAAGTGAAAATTAAAAAAACTTTGATGGCGTGTGAAGGCAGCATTAGTCTGGTCAAGAATCGCACACTTAGCTGTCCGTTCACACAGAACGCGTTGTTCCATTCCAATGCGCTACTTTTCCATTGTTTTTCTATGTAAACACGCGCTGGATGGACACATATAAACGCTGCGCTCGCATCTTGTGTCTTTTGCAGCGTCTCGCGGATGACACGCGTTCTAAAAACGCGGTGCTCAAGTTAAAATCAGTTCAACTTTTCAAAAACACGTCTCAAGACCTTTTTCAAAGCAGAAACGCGTTCTGAGATGTGAAGAGTCAGTCAGACCAACATGTAAAGTGACCAACCACAGTTTATTTAGTTTTTTCATGCTTTTTAGATGTGGTTTTATCTAAAATAGACACCATAGATGGCACAATAATAGATAGAAACTCATTCATTCAAAAAATTATACTGCACTGTAAGTCTGCAAACTGCTGGACAAAAAACTTCAAAGATACCAAATATGTATTTGAACTTTGAAACTTGTGTCCATTCAAAATAAATACAAAGCACAATATACAGTTCTGCTCGTGAGTCTGGTTTACCTTCTAATGAGTACTTCAAACAAAACTCTTGAGTATATTTTCCAAAGATTGGATGGCATAAACCTGGCATCACATCCAGGCAAATCCAGTAATTTCTTCTGCAAAAGCACTCATTGTATTAACCCAGCACCTTCTAAACATGTCTTTGTTTCCAGGCGGACTTGTGAACCTCAACGGAATAGTGAAATTGCGTAGCCAGCCAATCAGATTGGAACTGCCAGTTTTTGAGTGGTGTTGGCAGTTTTGTTCAACATGAATCAGATGGTCCGTTGGGAGGCTGTCTGAAGCTGGGATTAAATGAAAATTGACCCTGAACTCTTCAAAAACTCACTTGCTGTCAGTAATATAGTTGTACATCTTATTTTTCACAACAACCTCTTGAGTTTGTATAATTTTTTTCCCAAAGTTTTCAGATTGTGAATTCCGCACGTTCATCCTGAAAGTTTCATTGACGAACTTGAATTCTGAATGAATTCTGACTTACTGAATTGCAGCAGAACTTTTGGCCGTGCTATGTCTCCTTTGGCCACCAACAGCTGTTCAAATTCAAAAGGATGTCAGGCAGAGTTTGCTTTAAAAAAGCAAGTGTGTAGAACAAATATTCAGCTATTCCCCAGGCCCCATGTTAGTGGGCTTGCAAACACCATTGCCCGAAGTGTGTAGCAGTGGAAGACGGAGATCAGTGAAGTACCCCCATGCTGCCTCTCTATGGAGCCAACTAACAGTGGCAAGAGCAGGAGAAAAATGTATTAAGCCTTCTCTTTCCCTCACTGTGCCAGAAATGGCTCACCTTGCTCCCAATGGTAGATCCGGAATGCACTGCCTGCTGGAAGAAAATTACCTTTTGTGGGAGTATTAATTCAGACATGCATCCTGCTGTCAAAGCATCACTCTAAACCCCTCTTCCCACTGTTCTGTCTCTCTCTGTGTCTCCAGTGCCCCAGTCTTCTTTTTTCATCATCAATAACTGTCTGCTGTCTGCTGAAGAATAAGTTATTCCCCCTCAAGTTTCTTTTTTAAAGCTTGTTTGGATCCTCATTGTTTGATCTGGCTTGATAAATAAGACTATCGCAGTTAGAAATTCATGGCTGCCCTGTTTCATCAATAAATGATTAGTTTGCTGTGCTCTCTGGTGATTGATAGGTTGTGCATGGGATGTATTGGAACCAGATGAATTCAATACCGTGCCGGTCGCTGGGGAGCTACAAAGCATATCAGCTCATGAAAAATTGAGGTCAATGGAAAATGTGAAAAAGAGAGTAAAAGAGGAAGAACGAGCTGTGCTCGAAACACAGTTGTTTCTTGTTATCAGCGGGTTGTAGACACACTTTAAGCATCAGATCAAATCAAAGCCATGTATGGTCTGAAAGAAGATTGCTTTCTACCCTTAGTTCGCAAAACAAGGAGTGGACATAGCCGGCTCCGTCGTTTTTTACGCCAAACTGCCCGGGCAGGGCTTGAAAATCCCAGATCTCTTCGCTACGCCGGGTGAGTGTGGCAAGTCGTTTCCTTCGGTCTCCCTGGAGTTCCATTTCCTTGCTCTTCCTTCGCCAGATACAGGCGTTTTACATAATTGCTGATAGGCGCTGTGGCTGTTGTTTTTGCAGAAGTGTTATTTTCTCCTCCCTTCTCTCCATCTTTCTCTTTACCATCTCTGCTGTGTGATTGTGATGCATTTATGATTAAGGGAATGAGAGAGAGTGGCAAAAAAGAGGGATCTTGTACTCTTGCATGTGTGCGGCGCAATACAGCGAGCGCAGGCGTGTGTGCGCCACAAATTGCTTTGAATTGACAGGCTGTTCTCTAAAGCCCACCTACATTAGGGAAATACGCTCTCATTCTTGGATAAAATGCCATCCTGTGAGAGGAATATTAAAGCTCAGCATAGATTCAAATGCTGCAAAGGGCTTTAAATCATAGATAAATTCAATCAGGCCATTTTGTTTCAAATGTATGCAAGTGCCTTGTTAGCTCTGGCTGGGAAAACAAAATGTTTCCATTTTTTTTTCAGATAGGTAATCAAAATGTTCATAAGTTATTTATTAGAAATCTCTCTCTCATTCTCTCAGAATTTTTCTCTATAATGGTTTCTGTTCTTTTGCTTTCATTCACCAAGTCTCTCTCACTCTGTTGCATATAGAGACTTATATTGTAACTAGTGTTTTTTTTTTTGGCTACCTCTATTTGTTTAGTGATAGTGTGTTGCATAATAAATTATACAATATGTTTAAAGCAATTCATATTTTTTAAATAAATTACATTTTAAAATATATTAAAGTGGAAAACACTTATTTTACTGTAGTTTAGTTTTTTTAAATCAAACAAATGCAGCTGTGTGAGCATAAGAGACTTTTTATGATATAATATAATTTATTATTTAATCACTTAAATAATTAATTTAAATAATTGTTAATCTTTATATTTTTTTAACCAAAAGGTATATATTTTTTCTTCTTATTTGTTGTTTATACTTTTTTTTTTTTTTTTTTTATCCATTTGGCTCACAAATATGAGGGGGTGCATGTGAATGAGCATGACACTTTTGTAAACTCTGTGAAATGAACAAGACTTTGACTGAGCAAGTGCATTGTGTCTTTTACATGCCATGAGATCATTCAGTGAATAATTGCAGGCGCTCCAGAGCTGCCATCACTTTACTCGTAAGAGCCGAGCCAGCAGTCCTTGTGATGGAGTTGAGTTTCCCTCACTCATGCAGATCTCGCATTAGCCTCGGACGGTATGTCTGCAGCCATGCTTATAAAAGCCCCCAATGAAGGCTCATACCGACTCTGGACACTTGATCATGTCCCATGGGGCAGAAGATCCACATAATGCCATTCCTAATGGCAGAAAGGAAAAAAAATAAAACAAGAAAGCTCCTTTTAACTACATCAATCACTGCAGAGGGGTAATCAAACATGCCATGACTGCGAGTGCCATTCCCATCACCTACCGGAGGAGGAGTGCATCTGCTGTCAGCCTATCATTAGCCAAGATTGTCTTACCTTTGAATATCAAAGGCACCAACCAATGCAGTTTGCATCTCAGGATCAAGAAAGCCCATTAAATGCTTTGTGAAGTGCTGAGCTCAGACGAACTTGATTTGATGCGAAGTGTGTTGGGTAATGATGAAGAGTGTTTATCACTTGAACCCTCATGTCTTGTCTGCCGAAACAAGACGGTCCATCTATAGACAGGTTTTTTTTTTCTTTGTCTGTGTTAATCTTCTGCTTTTTGAGAGAAGATATTGATCGTTTTGTAACAAACATTAATTGATTTGTAGTTAGCCCCAACAGAGCCTGGCCATTTACAATGTCATTTTGTTATGTGCACTGCGAACAGTGAAACTCAGTTGTGGAAACAGTGTCTCAAGGTTCTTTCTAATGGATCAACCTGATCCTGCTTTTTGCTGCTGTCTCTAATATTCTGATTATAAATGTTTTCTGTCATCAAAAAAATGGTTTAGGATTTTGAACAATTTTCACTCAGACAGCTAATCATTTTTTTTTGGTTGTTGAAGAAACAGCAAGTAACTTAAACTAAACTTAAATTAAACATGACATTATTAGAAAGACTCACATAGTATTTTCGTGTAAAATGTACTCCAATAATCTTTGTTTTATTCAAACTTTTAAAAATTATATTTTACAGTGCATACGGTTGCATATGTTGTTTATACTGATGGATGCATCCAACATATGATCAGCATGTAATCAGGATTTATCGCCCTCTCCAGAAAAAAGTGTCTTCAGAGCAACCAAAAAAATGATGGAGGCAGCAATAGCATCTGAAGTCCTTGAAGATGAAAATATGAAGGTGGATCTTCCCATAGAACAGGTGAAGATGACAACCAATATACAATATACTTATTGAATACCAAAACTAGGATGCAGCAATAAAAAAGCTGAATACTTTCTTCTCCCACAGATGGAAGTAAAAGAAGTTGAGGAGGAACAAAACTCTTACGAAGACCCCCGACCAGAAAGTGGTGGTGACAGCCCTGCCAAAAACTTCCCAACCCATCCAAATTCAACGGCTACATCAAGGTCATACCCTTCCAAAACCAACAAGGTCAAAGACAATTTAGTTTGCACCCTAGTAATGCATTCTCAGCATAGCATCTGAATGTCAGATCAGCCTATTCTTACTTTTAGTCTTCTTTATTGTGCTTTGACCTGTCTCTAAGCTCTAAACTCAATGCCCATCAATAGATCTCAGAACATACATTACATATGAAGGAGTCAGAAGGAGACCTCCAAGTCAACAGCCATGGAGAGTGCAGGGACGAGTCATTAGATCAACCAGAGCCAAAGGTATGGAGCTCATGACTCGTGGAACTTTATTAAAGACCAGTTAACATTGAACGAATGTTCTGTTAACGTTACTGGAAGAATGTTTTTTCATAATTTTGAGAAAAATCTTGCCAGAACAATAGCCAATGTTCTGAGACCATTCCCTGTTAGCTGGGTTATGGCTTTAATAGGAATAGCCCACATCGACTATGAATGGAACACAGCATAAGTCTATCTTATTCCACTCTCCGTTCTGTTCACACAGTAGATGTGGTCACGATGAGAGAGGTAGTGATTTGCTTTTTTTTTTTTTTTTTTTGTCTGTGTTCTAACCCCATAAAATTAGTCCATTTAGATACAGCAGTTACTGTGGCCAATAGTCCTTGACTCGTTAAAGTGTTAATCTCATAACATTGATGAACAGACACAACAATGCTTTGGAATATTACAATGCCATGCAATTTCACAGTGCTTTGAAACAGGAAGATATCGAGTCTTATTTAAACAATCAATAACATGCAGCATTCCATTTAATGAAAACTATAATTTCAGACAAAGGCAATTACACCACCGGGTATTGTTTTGGTGCTGTGACTTTCTGCTGCAGTCGGCATTTTCATAATAGAGATATTCTTATCGAAATAATTATTGACTGGGGAGTGCGGTTATTACCTTGTTAAGGACCTCATCAATAGAATAATTCATTTCTTATCACATTTAGTCCTGTATGGAGATTGCCAAATCGAGGAAGGCTATAGATCTCAGGAATGGATCATGTGTATTAGTGAGTGGTAATTCTCACCAGTCCGGCCTCAGTTAATTGGCAGAACCATCATCACCGCTCAAAAATGATTTGATTTACAAGAGCAGATGAGGGGTCCTTTTTATGACCGTTCACAGTGCCGGTACTAAAGACATGTAAGTGCTAATCTTGCTCTTGCTCGGAAGGACTGCGTAATGTTAACCATTAACCATGTTCCCCAGCACTCAACAATGTCCAATAAATATTCTCACGCTGAAGGCTTGTATTCCCATTGCACACATAGCTGCGACACGCTCTTCTTTTCCTGTCCAGCCGTGTTTATTATCCTGCATCATAACGCTTGATTATGACCCTTGGAGAGATCTATTTAATAAAAATCTGACAGTAACGTGTATATTATGGCGTAGATATTTTGTGATAATGAGTTATTATGAGGCTTATCGAGGTGACGGTATTAATCCGCTGTCATCCAGTTGATGTATTTTACAATGGGAGCTGCATTGTGTTCACATGAGAACAAAGCATAACAAGTATCTTGTTGTGCTGGAACCTGAGCTAAGTAAGCAATCATAATGTAAAAGTGCTGCTTTGCTGAGAAAGTGCTCATATCCTTTTAGACCCTCTGATGTTTAAAAGCATGTAAAATAAGAAGGCTTCTTAAAAGCATGATATATTTGAAAGCTTCTTAAACATTTCATTCACTACATATGAGTCATGCGTCAAAATAAATATTACCTCATCGTTGACGGGTCTTTGAATTATATCTCCCCCTGCTACTGTTACTAGAGTTGCGCCTTTTTTATTGATGAACAGATTCAATTATATGATAGTGTTTTAGTCAGAACAGCCTTCTTAACAGAAATGATGCCATTTTTGATTTGCATTAACACACACTGAACCCCAGCCCATAGATAAAAGAAAAGCTAAGCTAACTTACACATAAATCAGAGGAAGTAAGTTTTGTCTGTCCAATTTCATTTTACATATGGTTGCTGTTTTAAAAAAAAAGAAGAGACCCTGTTATGAAATGAATAATTCTATTAATTTTAATTATCAATAACATGAAAACTTGTCTATGGATGTGAACAGTGTTATTGCATTATTATATACCATTATATTATTTATTAATATGTTGAATGAGCTTTTATTTTCAGTTTTCATTAAAATTTTGATCAAATAACAATAAAGAACTTGATTCAATCACAATAATTTACAACATAATATTAAAAAGTAATTATTATACCTTCTATTAACTTTTATCATCATAACTATGCTTATGGACTCATTTAGCATGTTAAGACAACTACTATAGTACAAAGCTTACAGTAAATCCATCCTGAGAAAGAATAAGGCTACACATCTGAATGCAGCAATCGTTAGTTTTGATTTGAACAATATTGACTGATTTAGCAATCAGTCACCTAAGCAGTTTTTCTTAATTAATATTGTTAGATATGCCGATGTGCCCTGGCACGTTTGATCAATCGTCTTCCTCCTCCACAGAGTTTTCTGATAAAAATCAAATAGATATTGATCACGTTATTGATCTCCTTTTGCCGTGTCAATACAATATCTGTTCATTTATCTTCTGCTTTGCTCTCTGGCTACAGTTTCCCAGCCTAGACTCACTGTTTCAAAGTGCGCTTCACACAAGGTCAACCATAATCAACCCCCAGACGATAGAACGGGCTGCGATCAGCTCTCCCAAGCTCACAGGTTCTCTGCAGTAGACCATTCAATTACTGTTTATTAGACAGAGGATGGTCATTAATCAGATGAAGATGCACAGGTTTGGTCCAGTTGGCCGTTGGACCACTTAAGAAAACACTGCCTCTCTATCTTGAATCCCTGTTACAAAAATACTTTTTTCATAAAAAATACTTGTCTTTTGAAACCTCTATTAGATTCTTTCTGGTGTAGAACACAAAAGAAGATGTTTAGAAGAATGTTCAAGCTGCTCTTTTCCATACTATGAAAGCATAGCTGTCAAGCTACATTTATAGTGACTAGTGACCTAAAATTCTCTTTTTCTCACACAAGCTATAGACCACTTGTTACGTGTACTCTGTTGTTTTATCATTTCTATAGCTTGATAATATTGGTCCCCATGCATTTTGAAAAGAAAAAAAAAAATCTGCAGAATATTCATCAAAACTTTGTGTTTTACAGAAAAAGGAAGTTCATATGAGTTTGGAACAACATGAGGTTGAGTAAATAATGTCAGAGTTTACATTTACGGGGGAACTATCCCTTTAACATACCAACTAAATACACAGTGTCTTTCAATAGTTGTGAAAATGATCTAAACTCATTTAATTTTAGTTACAAGCATTTAACGTCCTCATTTAGTGCATTCATAAAATGCAATCAAAATAGAGGAAACACAAAAAATAACTTTGTTAAACATCCCAAATGAGCTGATTATCATTCATATAGTACTCATGTGGTAGTGCATGAGTAAAATCCATATTTCTTTCCTTTCACTTCACAAGCCGCATTAGCTTGACTTTAATATATCATTTTAAGGCATAACTTGACAGCTTCACTAAATGAGGATCGCACTGCATTGAAATGTAATTAGATCAAAGGATAAGATTCTGATTTATGTTTTCAGGATACCAAGGGGGAGGAGATGTCCTCAAAGAAGTGTGGAATATGATCGCACATGTCTTAGTTTTTAAAGGGTAAGTTCCTAAATGCCTGGTCAAACCACAGCCAAAATTCCTTGGAAGCAAGTGTACATGATACACTTATAAAGAGACCACTAATACACTCCACATTACTAACTAACATTCCTCATATATCACCAAGGTCTTGATCACTAAATAATATTTTAGACACCATTCAGCTACTGATGCCGTATGAGATCATTTTTCATGTTGGATGCCTTCCTATTAAATGTACCTTTCCACTACTGCACCATGTTACTTCATTCAAAATAAGTATTTACACATAAAACCTGTACTTTCTGTTTTATTATATTATATATTTTTTATTGTATATTTTAGTCTTTTTAAGATGATTTAAGATTTAAAGTTGGAAAATCTCCCATTGACATTATTTATTAATATTCACATTGATTTTCATTAAATATTGAACATGTACCAAACTTTGAAAGGTAACTAAAACTAAAGCCATTTGAAAATGTTTGTTATTTGAAATGAAATAAATGTTAAATAAAATAAAATAATAAAAACTAATTTAAAATATTAATACAAAACTATATTAGTACCTCAATAATACTAAAATGACATTGTTTTCAACGATACTAAGATTACATACTGCATACGCTGGGATGCAAGTGTAGACACTTACAAGCCCGTAAGTCCACGGGAGCTGAGGAGCCATCAGACTTATCCAGTTCATATTGTCCATGCCAGAAATCTATAGGTTGAAGCCATTAAGCATAGCAAATGCAGGCATGGCCTCCTGGGTGGATATAACAACACTATTATCCAGAATATGATGGACACCAAACACCATCTCAGCATGCTTCCTCTCCACTCTATGTAAATTTTGCCTTTAACTGCCATTTGTTCTCCATTCCTTTAATAGCTTTATCTCTCATGCAATAACTTGGAGATATAAAGTCATTTAGATGTTTTCATGGCAAGTTCTGCACAAGCTATGGTTGCATAAACATCTGAATGACACTACAGAGGCGAGATATTTTGTTTGTGCCCGCCCGACATTTCACAGCTGTGATTTCTAGTATCTCTGTAGTTTTTTTTTTTTGTTTTTTTTTTTTACCCCTGACATAAAAAATGTGCACTCTCATGTTGTCTCAAACCTTTATTCTATTATTATCATTATCTCTTTCTTTTCCAGTGGGATACTAAAGGGAAATTCTTGCGTGAATATTCTGGCCAGAATATATATCCATATCATTTAATCCATATAATGATTTTGAATGAGGTCTGGGCCAAAAATAGTCGTTTTTTGTTTTTGTTTTTTTACATAAAATCTTTTCAGATTAAGAAATAAATAATGGTTTTAGAATTTTATTTACAAAGACTTAAAAACCAATTTAGAATAGTTTTTCCCTCAAGCTAAAATAAAATCTGCTATTCTACTCAAGAGGAAGACTTCTGAAACCTGCCTGTTTAATATCAAAATGTCTAATCCATACCAGACCTCAAAATGGATGGCAGCCCTCCAGTGACCATTGGAAACAGGAAACTCTTCACAGATGTAAAAGTACATCGATGTTTTCTTTGGATTTTGATTGGGGCCAGGGCCTTGAGCTTATTTAGTGTAGTATTACCTGCAATGTGTACCACACCATTTTGTATCTTCTTTCATGTAACAGGAATAATTAACACCAATCATGTAATATATGGGTAATCATGTAATGTGTAGAGATGTATCATATGCTGTGGTGTCACTTTCCATGTCCTATCAAACAATTAACCCCAAATGATTTTTGAACGATTTAACCCTGTTTTTATTTATTTTTTTATAAATAAATAATGCACAATGTCATATCAGTAGTCTATGGAGCTATCTGTATGTGACTTAGAACCTGTCATTCAGAACTTATATTTCACATTTTTGCATTTGTTCAGAAAAGAAAAAAGTGACTTTGAACTGCGGACCTAATGGCCTTTAAATAACAGATATGTACTGAATCAAAAGTCGTTGAATATTTAGAAGTTATGTTTATTGTATTTTTGACTTATTTTTATAATACATAAAGCATTAACAAAGAGTTAAGTGCTGCCAGTGTTTCGGGTAATGCGTTACAAGTAAAGGTAAGCTACATAATCAGATTACTTTTTTCAAGTAACCAGTAAAGTAATGCATTACTTTAAATTTACAACAAAATATCGTAATGCAAGTTACTTGTTTTCCCATTTATTGACTGACAGCTCTCCTGTCCCCATGTTGAGTGAAATCCGGAGTAAGTGCGGAGGTGTTGTGTGCGCTGTGTGAACATGATTGTTATATAGGCTAAATGTGAGCGAGCATCATCTTATTTGCACAAAAACAGATTCATTTTCCTCAAAATTAATAAAACAGTGAAATTCAGAATCTCACGCAAACCTGCAATAATTATATAAAAAACAACAACACAAAAACACATTGGGCCCTATCTTGCACCCAGCGCAATTGACTTTGTACACCGACGCATGTATCATTCCTATTTTGCACCCGCGCACAGCGGACTTTTCCCTCCACAGACGCACGTCGGTAAACTAGCAAATGCATTTGCGCTCCCGGGGGCGGTACAGCGAAAAGAGGAGGCGTGTTCCGGCGCAAACGTATTTTGCAGGTTTAGAAAACAATTCCGCCACTGACCAGGAAAAACCTAGTCTAAAGTCAGTGGCGCGTTGCGCATGTTATTCATATGCTATTTTAAGGGCGCATGCTTGGCCATAATCAATGTAGCGTGTGCACAACACTTTGCTTATCACATCTACACACAGACGCAGCAGTTCTCATTTTTAGAAAACCATACATTATTACAAGGAAATATATTAACACATGAGGGAAATCATTGTTGTGTCCATGAAGATGTGAAAAAATAGGCATAAATCTAGCTTACACATTTACCCAAATTATTATACACCTGTTTAACCGAAGCTAATTTGGGTGGGTTTCTCCATCCCCATACAATGTCACTTCTCTGTGTTTTACGGCCCTGACGAGAACGTCTGTCTCCTCGGCTGTGAACCGCTCCTGGCGTGCGCCTGGCAAATCCGCCGTTATAATATCAATCCGCCATGGAACAAGCGCGCCTGCTCTTAAAGGGAATGTGAGATGTCGCTCTGATTGGATTATTTCACGTTACGCCCAAACCACACCTATGAATAATGAAGCTACTTCCGACCAGGGACAACTCATTTTAGATTTGCGTCGGGCGCAAGAGTCATTTAAAAAACAAAGAAGCAAGCCCAGGTCAGGTGAGAAAAAGTAACGCAAAAGTATCATAATTCATTACTTTCCAAAAAGTAACTAAGTAACTCAATTAGTTACTTTTTAAGGGAGAAACACAATATTGTAACATATTACTATTAAAAGTTACTTTCCCCAACACTGGTCCTTACAAATTAGAAATCCAAGACGAAGAGTTGAACAAGAAGCAGGAATAATACTGAAGAATTCTGTTCTCTTACGAGAGGTCTCTCGTACTGCGTAAGATATCTTACGCTAGGGGAAAATCCTTTTCCGCGAGATATTGAAGCCAAAAATTATCCTTAATTTTGTAATAATGCAAAACGCGTTGCAGCAGCAATGCAGACATAGGCGAGACAGCTCGCGCGCCTATTGGCTGCTCTGCAGCAACTGCAGCAGCCTATCGAGCGAGGCCTGGCGTGACGCCAGACCCAATCAGGGCACTTCGCGCCCGCTGCGTCACGTCCCGCCGAAATGGGCGTGGTCTAGGCCTATAAATATCGCTCGCAGGCAGCTATTATCTGATTTTTCATCCTTCAAGCGAAGCACACGCATCGCTGGAGCTGGATTAGAAGCCGCGCCGTCGAGAGAGAGCACCTTCAGCGGGACGAGTCACTGAAGTCGCTGGCCGCGCCGCCTTCCTGCCTTCCTGCTGCGCTTTCCGGCGCTTATATCCTTCTCTTTTATTTGCACTGTATTTCTGTGTGTGTGTGTCGCCGCCGCGACACACATTTCTAAAAGAGCTAGCGTCTTTTTAAAGATGCCTTCCTGCGGCTCGTGCAGAGCCACACTCAGCGACGGGGACCGCCACGTGATCTGCGTTTCCTGCCTGGGTGAGGAACATGCAGCTCTCGCGCTCGCTGACGGCGGATGCCCTCACTGCGAGCTGATGGCAATGGCGACTCTGAGGACTCGCCTAGCCGTCTTCACCGAGACTGCTCCCCCGCCCGCCGCGGCGTCGCGCCGTAAAAAGCGCCGTGCCCAGCGGGCCCCGGAACCCTCCCTCAGCCGCCAAAGCTCGCCGGTTCGCCCGCTTGCTTCCCCGGCTTCTTCTGTTTCGCTTCCTGACGGACAGCGGCCGCCGTCTGCCGCCGCTTCCGTTGATATCGCGGATGAGGAAGCCCTGCTGGGAGAGGATGATTCCTGCTCTATCCTGGCGTCAGGCAGTGAGGATTGGGCGGGCTCTGAGGACCCCGCACCCCCTGCCCGCACTTCGTCAGGCAAGAGAGCTTCTATTGAGACGGAACTCATGCGAGTACTCGCACAGGCCGCGGCGAGCCTCGGCCTCGAGTGGTCTTCGCCTGAGCAGCCCGCTCACAACCGGCTGGATGGATTTTTCCTGCCTGGGGAGCGCGCTTCGCCTGTGTCCAGACCGGCGCCTTTTCTTCCTGAGTTACATGAAGAAGTCGCCAAGTCCTGGAGCGCCCCCTATTCTGCTAGAGTGCGTCCTGCTGTTTCTTTGGCATTCTCCGCCGTTGACGATGCCAAGAACAGAGGATACCTCTCGCTGCCGCCGGTTGAAGAGGCGATAGCGGCCCACTTATGCCCGCCCTCCGCTGGACGGCGCGCTAAGCCGGCCCTGCCCTCTAAAGCTTGCCGCACGACGTCGAGCTTGCTCCACCGCGCTTTCTCCGCCGCCGGGCAAGCTGCGTCAGCGTTGCACACCATGGCAACGCTCCAGATCTTCCAGGCCGATCTCCTCCGTAAGCTGGATGAGGAAGGACCTGACGCGATCTGTGTGCCGGACTTAAGGAGTGCCACGGACCTCGCTCTTCGTGCTACTAAGTCCGCAGCGCAAGCCATTGGACGGACTATGGCTTCTCTCACCGTGTCTGAGAGACATCTCTGGCTGACGCTCTCGGAAATGGCCGAGTCTGAACCCACCGCGTTCCTCGACGCCCCGCTTTCCGCCACAGGCCTCTTTGGATCCTCCGTCAAAGATTTCGCGGAGAGATTCGCAGAGGTACAGAAAGCGTCTCAGGCCATGAAGCACTTCCTCCCGAAGCGCTCCAGCTCTGCAGCAGGCCGTGCGAAACCGTCTGCTCAGAGCTCACAGCCACAGCCACCGTCCACTGCCTCCACTTCACAGCGCCGCCAGGCCAGAAGCGCGAGACCGCGCTCCCGCTCATCCGGTCGCCGCAGGACGCGGCTCGCGACCTAGGATCACGGTGAAGCCCGAGGCCCCGAAGTCGTCCTAGCACAGCTAGGAAAACGACGGTGTTCCAGTCCCGCTGCGGCCGGACTCACACCAAAGCTATTCGCTCGTCCAGTTCCAGAAAATGTGACTGTTCCAGTGTTTTCTGCAGCCAACAAGTCGGTTCTGTCACCCGCTTGCCTGCACACAAATGCCGTTTTCACGGCTACCCAGATAAATCCCCAAAAGAGTGTATTTTCTGGTGTCCCGGCCACGGCCGATGGTGTTTCGTGTGTAGTAAGAATGCCCACTGCCCAGTGCCCATCCCTACACATAAGCACAGCCTGTCACACAGGGCTCGCGCACATAAAACCGACTCAGATCGGTTGCGCTTCAAACATGGTGAACGTGCCCACTACCCAGTGCCCACTAACACCACGTTATGCATGTCTCACGGTTTCTGTAAAAACGAAACCAACGTGCACTCGCTTCACGCAAGCGAACGATGCTTTCAGTGTGATAAATGTGCCCGCTGTCCCGCGCCCACATCCACACATAGACATGACAGTTCCCACGGGAACCGCCCAGCCCTCCCCCTCGCGGTTAACCACCGTAGAGGAGTCGAGCGCGGGCAATCTGCCCGCTGTCATCAGCGCGCCCCATGCCTCAAATGTCACGAGCACACCGAAGCTTCTCCATCGCTGAGCGAGCGGAGCGCGCTTCGTATTCGACCCCTAGCTATCCATGCAGACGCATGGGCAAAGCTACCCGGGGTTTCGAAGTGGGTGCTGAACATTATAGAAAGAGGCTATTCGCTGCAGTTTCGCCGACGCCCTCGCCGCTATGTGGCGCGCGTCGAGACCACGGTAAAAACAGAAGTAGCACATCTACTTCGAGCCGAAGTGACGAAACTATTGAGCAAAGGGGCCATAGAACCTCTCTCTCAAGATCAGAGCGAGGGAGGGCTATACAGCAGATACTTCCTGGTACCGAAAAAAGACGGGGGTCTCAGACCCATACTAGATCTAAGGCAGCTGAACAAAGTGCTTGTGAAGCGACAGTTCAGGATGCTCACGACCAGGCAAATCCTTGTGCAGATTCGCCAAGGAGATTGGTTTGTGTCAATAGATCTGAAAGACGCGTATTTTCAAATACAGATAGCGTCACGTCACAGGCGATATTTGAGATTCGCCTTCGAGGGCCAGGCATATCAGTACACAGTCCTGCCGTTCGGTTTGTCCCTAGCACCCCGTACATTTACGAAGTGCATGGACGCGGCGCTCGCACCCCTCAGAATGAGAGGCATGCGAGTGCTGAACTATTTGGACGATTGGCTGATTCTAGCGCAATCTCGCGCAGTGCTCATAGAACACACGACCATTTTACTCGATCACCTCGAGGATTTGGGTCTGAGTGTCAATTGGGCGAAGAGCTCCCTGTCACCCAGTCAGAAAATATCTTTCCTGGGCACAGAACTGGACTCACTATCCATGATAGCGCGACTATCACAACAGCGCGCGGTAGACATTCGACGCACAGCGAACTCTTTTCGCTGCGGCGCGTCTGTCCCGCTCAAAAGATTTCAGAAGATGCTAGGTCTCATGGCCTCAGCATCGTCAGTGCTCCAGCTGGGTCTGCTACGCATGCGCCCGCTGCAGTTTTGGCTGAAAGCGCGAGTCCCACGCGAAGCGTGGGCACCCGGTTTGCTTCGCCTCAGGGTCAATCAGAAATGCGTTACAGCTCTGAAACCCTGGAAAGCGAACGACTGGTACCAATCAGGTGTAAGCCTGGGGACTTCCTCGAGGGTGAAAGTGGTGTCCACGGACGCGTCCACCTCGGGATGGGGAGCGCTGCTCGAGGGCAGACCGTTCTTCGGCCAGTGGTCAGAACGGGAGAAGCTCCTGCACATAAACTGCCTCGAAATGCTGGCAGTAGACAACGCGCTGACGCGTTTTTGTCCCCAAATAAAAGGTCACCACGTCTTGGTCCGTTCGGACAACATGTCTGTGGTGTCCTACATAAATCGCCAGGGCGGCATCA
Organism: Leuciscus leuciscus; assembly: GCF_965113295.1. Lineage (NCBI taxonomy): Eukaryota > Metazoa > Chordata > Actinopteri > Cypriniformes > Leuciscidae > Leuciscus > Leuciscus leuciscus. The sequence continues at coordinate 10,381,805 of NC_138741.1, forward strand.
GATCCGAGAAACTGTACAGGCTGGCAGAACGCCTCCTAGTATGGGCTCAGTGCAACCTGCGCTCGCTCAGAGCAGCGCACGTGCCAGGGATCATGAATATAGGACCAGACAGACTGTCCAGGAACAATGTTCCGGCAGGCGAATGGTCCCTACACCCACAGACAGTCCAACTGCTGTGGAAGAAATTCGGCAGAGCGAAAGTGGACCTGTTTGCGTCTCAAGAAAACGCTCACTGTCAAGAATTTTTCTCCAAGAGCAGGAGCGCGCTGTCCCATGTGTGGCCCCGCCGCCCGCTCTATGCTTTTCCCCCCGTCTCTCTCCTGCCTCAGGTGATAGAACGGATCAGGGAAGAAGGATGCTCAGTACTGCTGGTAGCACCGTTCTGGAAAAACCAACCTTGGTTCCCAGCCGTGATGCAGTTAGCAAGTACTGCCCCGTGGCCGGTACCAGTGAGGAGAGATCTCCTCTCACAGGCCCGCGGCTCGATCTGGCATCCTCACCCGGAACTATGGTCCCTTCATGTCTGGGCCATCAACGGGTACATGTTGGACTCCCTAAAGGAGTATTAAACACGATCACGCAGGCTAGAGCTCCGTCTACAAGACGACTCTATTCTTCGAAATGGTCAGTGTTTTCGGGCTGGTGCACAGCCCGTGGTGTGTCACCCACAAACTGTGATGTGACGGAGGTGCTTTCCTTCCTACAAGAGCTGTTGGATGGGGGCAGGGCCCCCTCCACGCTCAAAGTTTATGTGGCGGCTATAGCAGCGTTCTCAGAAACAACGCTTGGTCAGTCAATAGGAAGGAACGATTTAGTCATCCGCTTCCTTAGAGGAGCTAAGAGACTGAATCCTCCCAGACCTCCCTCAGTCCCCGTATGGGACCTTTCTACGGTTCTGGAAGCCATGAAAGGTGCGCCATTTGAGCCTTTGCAGTCAATCGATTTAAAACACCTGTCTTTCAAAACAGTGTTTTTGCTGGCTCTCGCTTCAGTGAAGCGCATAGGGGATCTGCACGCGCTCTCTGTGAGCGCGGCGTGCATGGAGTTTGGGCCCAATGACTCAAAAGTTATACTCAAACCTAAGCACGGTTATGTTCCAAAATCCCTCAACACACCGTTTAGGGCGCAGATTATCTCTCTGTCAGCCCTACCGGTCCCTGATGAGGAAAGAGACGCGAGCCTCCTTTGCCCAGTCAGGGCATTACGAGCTTATGTGTCTCGCTCGTCTGTTTTCAGACAGACGGAACAGCTCTTTGTTTCGTTTAGCGGACGTTCTAAGGGACTAGCCGCGTCGAAACAGAGCCTATCCAGATGGATAGTTGATGCTATAGCGCTGGCATACGCCTCCAAGGGCATGCAGTGCCCTTTGGGTGTCAGAGCGCATTCCACGAGAGGCATGGCCTCTTCGTGGGCCTGGTCAAGTGGGATTGCCTTGCAAGATATTTGTATGGCGGCAGGCTGGGCCTCCCCGTCTACATTTATAAGGTTTTATAACCTAGAGGTTCCCGCCCTGCAGGCCAGGCTGCTGTCGGTCTAAACTACCAGTATTATCTGACCTGATGCGTTCAGCTCAGAATGCTGCGTTTGCTGAGCACAGCTCGATGTTCGACAGTTTAAAGCTGGGCAAACTGTGTAAGACCCACATTTTTTCCCATCAGTTCAGGCCGTACCCCGCCCTGTCTGTATGATGAAATTCGCGTCCCTTCGACGCTACTTTATGTGGAAAAGTGAGGCTGCACCCCTCCTTCTTCCCGTACTCTCTGTGAGTTCACTGAGTGATTGTGCACTATATGTACCCCGGGCTTTTCGCCCTTGGGTCTTTGGTGTCAGATCTCAGCATGCACGGCGTTTTACATTGGGTCCCCTAGCGTAAGATATCTTACGCAGTACGAGAGACCTCTCGTAAGAGAACGTACTCGGTTACTAACGTAACCTCGGTTCTCTCTAGAAGAGGGAACGAGTACTGCGTATCTTGCCGTGCATGCACACGCTCTGGTTGCTTCGATGATGAAAAACCAGATAATAGCTGCCTGCGAGCGATATTTATAGGCCTAGACCACGCCCATTTCGGCGGGACGTGACGCAGCGGGCGCGAAGTGCCCTGATTGGGTCTGGCGTCACGCCAGGCCTCGCTCGATAGGCTGCTGCAGTTGCCGCAGAGCAGCCAATAGGCGCGCGAGCTGTCTCGCCTATGTCTGCATTGCTGCTGCAACGCGTTTTGCATTATTACAAAATTAAGGATAATTTTTGGCTTCAATATCTCGCGGAAAAGGATTTTCCCCGAGCGTAAGATATCTTACGCAGTACTCGTTCCCTCTTCTAGAGAGAACCGAGGTTACGTTAGTAACCGAGTACGTTTTATTTCTATATATTTATAAAGACTTCAGATAGATGGATCTATAAGAAAGAGGATGTTCTTTCACATGACACATGCAAGACATTAAAGATTCTCAAATCATCTCCCCACAGCTTTCAACATGGAAAAAATAACATGTTCCGAAGACCTTGAATGCTTGATATGAGGAGACGGCGCTGTCTCTGTATGATCCGCTGCTGTTCTGATGATGGGCTTGGTGAAGTGCACAACTGCCTGGTTACACATTAGTTTGATTGCCAGTTTGCTCTGTTCGAAGCAAGCTTTGAAGCATATCTCAAGATGAAAGCCAAACTTCTTCAGCAAGTCCATTGTAGTTGGAGTTCCATATTTGCTTCTGGCACAATTGAGACCTTCAATAATCTTCCAATACTGGCATGAACATAATATATAATTTATCACACAATGCGTTCTATAGCCTCATTCTGGGGCTTTATTTGTCCCCTGGTTGACATGCTCAGTGGTTTTTTTTTTTTTTTTTTTTTTTTTAGGTAAGACTTTGTTGCATTCTCTGCACTTTGATACTGGGACTGCCTGTTGTGTTGAATACTTTTGTGTTCATGTGTCTTATGCTTGATAGAATTAATATGGGAGGTCACAAAGAACCCCTGCAGTTGTGTCAGAGAAGGCTCTTTTATCCACCAAGACCCTGTTGGAGATGAAACAGTCTTATAAAGCAAATAAAAATGTCTTTATCTTGACAAGCCCACTGTGGATATATAACTTCTTATGTCTGGAATATAATACATAATTATGCATCACTATGAATATTTGATGGGCCCTCACACTCATAAGTTGCCTAATTGCAAGAATTAATAGTTAAAAAGAGGTCTTGAGCTGGAACCATCATGGCACTTTTGATAAATTATTTTAGTTTTTAATCGTATTAACTTTTTTTGGAGGTTGGGAGGTTATATGAAACCAGTATATTAATAAGAGGGTTCTTGCTTGAGGTTTTAATCCCTTGAATGGACCACAATGCCATGAATCAACAAATTAAACATGCGGCTTGCAAAGCATCAGACAAGTATAGAACAGGGACTAATGATTGACCTGCAGGTCATGGTTTATATCATTGTTTAACGTCATCGCAACAATGGGGAATGCAAAATAATTTCTCATGCTGTCTCGGCTCTTGGCTCCGTAATTGTAGTATGTAAATGTGGCACTTTTAGAAGGACAATGCTTGGCCTTCAAAGGAATGCTCTTATTAAAAGCACTTTGATGAAGTGTAGGGACACACATCCTTCCTAAATCCTTGGGTTCACCCCTGTGTTAATGGGCCAGAAGCTGAGGTTTAATTTGCTTTGTTCATTTGTGAAATGGGTGTATGGATAACTTACTCTGTGATTGATAAAACGTACTGACACATCATTGTCAGAGTGGACTATGACATCATACAAGCTCTGCATTGGCATTGCAAGGACAACATACTTTATTTTGTCACATAGTCTGACATGTCACATGCCGTCTGCTCTAAGATCAATGGTTATTGAGTATGATATCATGATGCGCACAGACATATTTAATTTAACTTGATATGCCTTGGGTTTTTCGGACATGAAAAATTGCTTTTAGTAGTTTGAACATCAGCTCAAGACCAAAATTGATCTCAGATAATATTAGCGTACCATGGGACTAAAGCAGAAAGTATACTTCTTTTGACTTGAACTCAGTACACAGGCGTTTGACGCATGCATAGTGTTGAGCAATCTCTCACCACGAGTCACAACCCATGTAAATATCTTTGGATTCTTTCATGCTAGAGTTGTACAAATGAGGGTACTTTCAAACCTCTTCGCACAATCTCTCATCTCTGTAGCTGTTGCTGTAGCTTGCCTGTGTTCCAGTCTGTTCTGTTTATACAGTTTTTCTTCAACTACCTTGTGAATCGACGCCCCCAGGGCCCAGTTGCCACCTTGTGGATAAGCTAATTACTGCAAAAAATGAACAAAGTACCCACGGTTACAAAAATCCGGTACAGTACTTGCGTACTCTTCTGATGATGAAATTTGTGTCATGAGCACTGTACGCTGACCCTCGCATACTCGTAAAAAGTGAAGAGTACTTTGGCCTTAAAGGTGCACCGGGGTAAAAGGCTCATTTGACTTTATTCTCTTTTAAACCACTATGTGGCATATAACTTCAGCTCAGCACTTTTCTTAACAACCGCTTTTGACGATGCACGTGGAAATTTGGCTGATCCTTGACACGATCCCGGACAGCAACTCAAAGTTGATTCTGCGCTAATATGATCTAATATTTAATGTTTTTTAAAATGTTGTAGATTTATGTAGCAAATGAGAACCAATACAATGATTGACTATATTTTGAGACAAAGGTCTTGTTTTTCAAGTGAAAGAGACACATGAAGGCCAAGTAGGGTAAACCATACTCGGAATTTGTCTTCTGCATTTAACCCATCCAAGTTAGTGCACATACGTTAGGAGCAGTGAGTAAAGAACACACACTGAAAATCATGGACACACACACCCGGAGCAGTGGGTAGCCATTCACTGCGGCGTCCGGGGAAGCGATTTGGGGGTTTGGTGCCCTCAGTCATTTCCTGCCGGTATTGAGAATCGAAACCACAACCTTCGGGTTACTTTTCTGACTCTCTAACCATTAGGCCATACCCCCAGTTTCAGTTTTGTTCAAGGTAAATAAAGCAACCGTTTTTAAATAACGTAAGAATATGTAAAAGTATGGTATTTGGGGCTAAAAGAAAATAAATAGCTGGCTGACTTTCGATTTGTTGACATGACGTGGTTAGATTCAGATGGTAAAAAGTCAAGTCGGGTGTCCACCGTCATTTAAAAAGTTAAATATATCAAGTCGGGTGTCTACCTTAGAGATAATCACCATATTTATAATCAGATGAAGGTTTGGCATTTGAGCAGGTGTCATAACTATCATCTGGCAGCAAAACGTGTCAAATGTTGCCCTAATATTTGACTAAAAATGTTGTCAGTAATGAAATAATAAATACCTGATGTTGTGCAAAGTTCTAACTTGGTTCATTAAAAAAAAAAGAGTCATCATGTCAAGTTTGCCTAAAAGTTTTATTATGATGACTGCCAGATGGTAGAGGATCATGTCACACACCTTTGGGATATATTCTCCACTTATTAGCAGGAGTTCAGGCAACCTGTCTCAGAGCATTGTGTAGCTGTCATCTTAAACCTACTTTACAGCTTCACTTTCAGTTAATTAAAGGCCTAACCAAAAGTATCAAACCCCAGTTTGTGTTCGCTCACCTTGAGCAGAGTCTTTGAAATATGCAGACATTTTAGAGTTATGTAAGTCCTCAAATTGATCACAGCTGAACTGAAAGCACTCTGTTCCTTTGGTTAAAAAAATGCTTTCTTAATTGAAATACCATGAATCTCGGAACTGTTGGAAACTTACAGGTCTCCTTAAAACCCCTTTTAGCACTGACATCATGGATGGCTTTTTTTTTTTTTTTTGTGTGTTTTTTCCTAGACTGCTATCTGCTTATTCCTTGTTAATGACTGGAAGAAGGGATAAAAGCCCCTAGTGTATGATAAGATTCCAGGCAGGGAGACGTTGGTGTTGCTGGGCCTTGCGCACTGATTAGATGCTCTGAGGAAATATTCTAAAAATAAAAGAGATCAGATTGGCCTGTGGTGATATCATTCTTAGCTTGGTCTGGGAAGGTTTACTGCATCATTCTCAAGTAGACATGTAGGCATTAGGTATGGACCTGTTAACACCCTTTACATTTATTTATATTATATTAATAAAACATGAACTATTATAGTAAGGTCAAGTCATTTTTATTTATTTAGCACTTTAAAGCAGCTTAAAATGGATAAACAGGAAAATAATGATGTAGAAAACTGTGATATCATTGTCCAGCTCAGTTTAGTTCTCATTCCAATTGTCTCAGTACAGACAGTCTTAATTTTAGTAATTAATGTTATTCTCTCATTTTTATTTCTTTTACCTTTCTTGGTCTGTTTTAGAAATTATGGGATAGTAAGGGGAATGGGAATGGGAATGTTGTGAGATGTATTCTAACCTACATTGTCCTCATTAAAGAAATACTATCCCTAAAAACAATTATGCTCTGATTGTTTATTCACCAACTTGCTCTGTAACTGGTGCTTAGTGTCATTATTTGAATCGAGTCACTAAATTTCAACTTAACTGGATCAATAAACAAGTCATTATTTTGAGACAGTTGAGAGTCACTCTTTTAAGTGATTCACAAAATTAGACTTAATGATTTGTTAAACCTTACAAAGCCAACATACACCTTCAGAAGACTTGGCATTAAGAGCACAAGTTGTATGGACCACTTTTATTTTGGTGCTTATTTGTCATTTGAACTCTATATGGTAAAGACCTGCATCTAGATTCAAATTTTGTGCTTCACAGAAGACTGAAATATCAAACAGGTTTGGACTGACATGAGTGACTACGCCTTTAATTCCCAGCTTTGATTATTGATTGTTATTAGTGAACAGCATTTAGCACAGCAGAGGGAGCCATGCAGTGGTATTCACACTCACTCTCCTGTTCTGTCTATCTCACCCTCCCGATATCCTCAGGACCTACATGTATACAAACCTGTGTCCCTCATGCAGGAAGATGGATGCGTGTGTTCCCAGGGCAGATGGCCATGATGCTTTGCTATGCATATGGCTCACAGATTACCACTCCAGCAGGGTGTCAGAACTGATGAGGCAGCACTGGAGCAGAGTGTTGTGCCATTTGCATTTGAGCTTTACTGCTTAGCTGCATGGATGGCCACGCTGCTTCTCATGCTTAATGTCAAAGGGTGAATCCTGAACAAAAACATGTTTCGGAGTGTAACCCTCAATGTACTTTATATATAGGAGAGGTAATTTTAATGCATACTAATTTGAATATCCAAAGCTCACTTTTACATTTAATTTACGAAGTCTTTAAGTGTTATTGCAAATGGTTGAATGTTATTTCATCAAGTATACAGTATGTTCCTAGCCTGGATGCCAGCCGAACTTAGCCCCGCCCACAACATTTGAGGTCGGGAAGTTCGGTCTGGACTTGATCCGTTGTAGAGGAACAATGCTCGAACAGCATTGGACCAATCAAATCGTCAGGGCGGGCTTTATACGATGATGGACAGATGATCAACAGTAACGTAATCATCCACGTCACCAAAGAGCGCTTGGGTTGAATTCGTTTACAACAAAGACGGCTGTCGCTGGAGAATTGAGATGTGTAGATTCCGCCATTGCATCTGTTGTAGAACATATCGACAGCGCATTCATTTTAAAAGAGGAACAGAGAAACGCGATCAAGGCATTTGTCGATCGGAAAGATGAATGAAGAACATACGTCACTTACTCTGTGGCTCTGATTGGTTGTAGGTCTATCTAATTGAGTGCAGAGGCATTTTCTTTCCTGGTTCGGTTGAAACGCGCCCCATAATCACAGCCCAATGGAGCAGTATCAGACTCATATTCTAGCTGTTTCTCAATTCCAAGAACGCAAAGAACAGACTTGCGTTCTCTTTGAGACTGGTCTTGCCAGGTGACCTTGAAAGAACGAATTTGGAAGGACGCGAGAACACAGAACGCATCTTTATGAGAATTGAGATGTGCTGCGATCTTGCTGCTTAACTGACCATCTCGGCAAATAGCGATTCACGACCAAAGCGCAATAAATACAACACAACATCACAAACAAATGTCACAACCTATTAAACATTTCTTTCATATTATTATAGACATTGTTTTCATAGTTTATATCTTTTTTATTTTACCGTGTGTATTTATGAGTAGCCTATGTGTGTCTATGTTTTGTCAATGTTAAGATTCTTTTTAATATGGCAATAAAAATACTGCCGCTTTCTTAAGGTCTTTATCACTTTATTAAAATGAAGCAAAAGAGACCGACAAATGTAAACTTTCACGAGCTGTCACGTATTTCGAGCTTGCAGCGGGAATCTCTTAAGTGAGAACGAGAAGTTTAAAGCTTACAGCCTTCCGTACGTCGACTGCCCGCAGCGTCTTCTGGGATTTTTAGCGGTTCGATTCTCTCAAGTCTGCATTTGATGCATCCTCGATATCAAGGACACATCCGGGCACTTCATGCGTCCTCTGTACTTGCGTTCTTGAGTATTGGAATTGAACTTCGACGGTTGATGATGACGTAGTACGAGAACACAAGGACACAAGATCACTGAAGAACGCATATTGAGAAACAGCCTCTGACTGGACTATTGATTTAAAATGTGAAAATTTTGCTGATTACTTTAACAGATTTTGAGAACTGTACAACATCACAAGTAATGTCATGTAAAATCATCACTCCTAAGGGATCCAGTACTCAGACTCTTTGCTTTACATTGTTTTTGGGAAATTTCTTGAATTTTCTGACTCATAGTTATGTCTGCATATTTAACATCGAAAAAGACCGTTTCACCTTTTGTGCATTTAGCCTACATGTATACTGATGTCTCTACATGCCCATGTCCTGCCCTTCCTCTGAACGTCCTGCCAGAGTGAAATCTGTTTAGCATACAACGATGACCCATGTTATGAAAGATTAATGCCATTTCATTGCAGTGATATAATGTTTTATGAAGGCCATCATTTTCCTGTCATGCATACTACCCTGTTTCCAAGATCTGTCAGATTTAAGCGAATCGCAATCTAATAAATCTCATCAGACAGCAGCGTTGTCAATAATTGCTCTATGAATTTTATCTATGCATATGTAAATCTACCCAGGGGATGTTTTGGTCTGTAAAATCACAATCTCAGTCACACTGCAACATCACCCAATGCCTCAACCTAATCTTGACAAGGGGAAGGACATTGTCTTTTATCTGTTCCTATCACATTTAATGAATGTACCGCCCCAAGGGACGAACACTGTATCTGATGTAAGAGAGTACAATGTTTTGCTCCCAGGTTCACGGGTGTCTGGAAACATCAAAGTCCTCTACAGCTGTAGAGTTTAATTTCTGTCTGCGTAATGAGGAGTTAGCGAGTGCTCTCGGGTCACTTCAAAGACAGGCTAATAATGGAATAAGTGTAAATCAAAGAGATATTTTAGTCACAACCTTACAATACACGGTCACCTGCCATATTATGAAGAGGTGTATTATCGTCTGATGAAAAAGCTTTTATTTGCAATGCATTATGGGGTGAATGAGGGCAAGGGTTGTTTTACCCTGTTTGCGTCAGCTTTTTTTGTGCTTTATCTGCCTCATTATCAAAATGTACTTGATGATGTGATTGGGATCAGAATAATCAGACAGTATTATAAATAGCCTAATAGTCTATGATAAATTAAGGAGTAGCATTATCAATAGCCTAAAATATAAATAAGTAGTATTTATAATTTTCACTCAGAAATTGCTAGTAAATTTCACAAAGAATTACAAAGAAATGGCAAGTAACTAAAGCTTGTTTCCGCCACGGAATAAAACAATTTAAAAGATAATTACGACTTTTTATCTCACAATTCTGACTTTTTTTTCTCACAAATGCAAGTTTACATCTCGCAATTCTGATATAAACTTGCAATTGTGAGTTTATGGGGGGAAAAAAAGTCATAATTGTTAGATGTAAACTTGCAATTGCGAGAAAAAAGTCAGAATTTTGAGACAAAAAGTCTCATTTTTTATTAATTTCCGGAAACAAGCTTCCATAAGTAACACATTGAATTAAGCGTAACATTTTCTTGGAAAACATACTCCAACAATCGTTCTTATTTTTTTTTTCATTTCAAATTTCTAAACTGCTAAATATTGTTATTACCGTTATATGTTTTTTTTTTTTTTTACTTTGGTAAACATTCATTACCATGGTATATATGAAAGTTCCATGACATTCCATTTGCTAGCATCACTTTTGGCCTAACATGGTATTATTTTTTGTAAGGACTATGAGGGGAAAAAAGCATTTAAATGCTGTTAGCCTACTTTGGCCTACAAGCTTGAGGCTAAATCTTTGTCCAGAATCACATCAAATTTGACTGATAGATTATATGTGACCCTGGATCACAAAACCAGTCACAAGTAGCACTGGTATATTTGTGGCAATAGCCAACAATACATTGTGTGGGTCAAAATTATTGATTTTTCTTTTATGCCAAAAATCATTAGGATAATGAAGTAAAGATCATGTTCCATGAAGATATTTTGTTAATTTCCTACCGTAAATATATTTCACGAGTTCCCACTTACAAATAGATTAAATTGGTAAACGTATTTGGCGTGCTGTCCGGGGAGAGGGCTCTGATCCTGGTAATTGGCCCGAACGCAGAGTATTCGCTTCAGCATAGTACTTTCAAAATGTGAGAGGGTTTGAGTGATGATAACCACATGTTGCTGTTTTATGGCTGATTTTTGTGGCCTGAAGGCCCATACTTGCCCAAAACACAGTTGGTGTTTAGGATCTTTATTTGAAAGACCTAAGTGGGTCATTCTTGGTTGTGGGGTAAATAACAGAGAAGACCCTGCTGTCGTCCTCTTGCCCAGAGAGAGAAATCACACTCATTTGCTGCAGGCACAGAGGTGGCACTCATTACACCTGAGCTCTCCATGTTTAATTAGCCTCATTAAGTGATTAACTTCACAAATTTACCTTTCCCCTCAAGGGCGCAATGCTGAGCACTCTATCACTGGGCTTCCTGGAGTCGCTCCATTAAAATAACCATGTCAGTGGTGAACCCCTTCCGGACGTGTTCTAGGAGTTCAAGGGATAGTGTTTTAGGGCACTGAGAGTTTCTTTCTAGCAGAATTATCAGAAATGTTTGCGCTGATGGAAACACTCCCTCTGTCGCCTGGCTGAAACCAAAGGCTGTTATTATTTCCATGGATGCGATCATTGACTCATCATATTTTGCTACGGTCCCACTGACAGCCTGATAAAATTGGAGGTAAAGTGGCAATTCAAGTAGTTAACTTGTTAGGCAACTCTACAGGCCCTGTTATTGGTTCTCTTCCTCCTCTAAAGACTCTTCATGTAGCCTTGCACCGAGGCTGCGGGAATGGAGCAGAGAAGCGGACAAATTGGATCCATCATTTTTCATGCAAGCAGTGACATCCCCGTCAGCCAATTTCACTCCAATAGCCTCTCTCAGGGATCATTGATATCTGCATTAGAGACCTTTGTTAAAGGTCTCATCTAAATGCATTGAAAAATGCCTCGCTCTCCTGTGTACTTCCAGCTGAAAAGGCGAGGGGGGTCTGGCTGTGTGTACTCACCGAGATTTGCCGACTTGGCTCTGTCTACATTAAGGTTTGTTTGCGGCCAGACAATGTAGTGTCCCTGAACTCTGGAGAAAACAACAGGAGAAAAACAACTACCGCAGAAGCAAATGGCAGAGCTTCTGGAGGGGCATTTGCACAGTGAGTTCTTATTGGAACATATGACAAGTCCTCCATCATGTCTGTGGCATTGGTCCATCAATCTTAGTTTGACTCGAATGTTCACTATTTCGTTGTTAGAAAAAACAGTGAAAGTAAATCTCTAGCTCTCTGCAATAAAGTCTAGTAAACTAGGCAATTGGATGGGGAGTACAATTTTTGCCCTTCAGCTAAGTCTTACAAGACACATTTTGAATTTTGGTCTCCTTTTTCCTTCCCATGACAACCCAACACGGGACCGGACCGAAAACAACCAATTTCTTTATGTAATACATAGATGTTCGGGAAGTTGAGTTAGTCAAGTTGAGTTGAGTTTGATTGAAAGTGGCATAAAAATCCTTACAAAGTGAGAATCTTTCATGGCTTTTAAAGAAAAAATTGACTCTTTCTTGAATCTTAAATCAGTTGTTTGCGATTCTCATCACTTGTAAACTTGCAATAGAACAAAACGCAAATGATGTAGTTCTCTCCCACAATGCAACACGCTTCAATTTCCACGTTAATCAAATGTCTCAAGATCCCATTGTCCACAACAATATTCAAATGACCATTGACTTTTTCAGCTGTTCATCATTTACTGGATTAGGATTAAGGATAAGGATTTGTAAATTTGACACAATTTTAGAGAAAAAAAACAAAAAAAAAAAAAACATAAAATGCATGACTTATACGTGAACTTTTCATGTCTAGAAATCAAGCTTTTAAAATTAGGCTACCTCACACATCCAAGTTTTTAAGACAGTGGAAACTCAGTTTGTTGAGGAGATGAATTAAAATGATATCTTAAAATGAATATCTTGAGTTAAGTCACCTTTAGGTCTCCTGATTTAGAACCACTGGCAAAGAGGCTTGAAATTACCCTAGACACTCTCAGAAAAGATATTGACAATTATCTCTAAATTAAATGTACATGTTTGTCAATGTCAGCTTTTTTTAACTGAAAGCAACTTAAATTATGTCAAGGATATTGTTTTGTCTCAAGATGCACACCAGTGATGTTGTTTTCTAGTGCACTTTATAAAATCAACTAATTGATCAAAGGCTTAATCCTGGCTTAATCTAAGCCTTGTTTGTGAAACCAGGCCTTTATGTCTGTGTGCAGCTTTAAATAAAAACGTTTTCTAAATCACCCTGTGAAATGTCTCAACCTTTTCTGGACGACAACAGCCAGACCCTACTGGCACTCACAAACCCATAACTTTAATATGACACCAAACTCTGGAATCACTCTGAATGAAAAATCAGCCCAAGGGGGTCAGTGGAGGAAAGAAATAGAGTTTCAGACCGGGTCAAGCAAAGCATACAACACTCCATACAGAAGTACGAGCAAGGCTTTCGTCTATTTTCAACCCATCGTTATTCCTCATAAATTCCAAACTAGCCTCTGACAGCATGACTGATGAGCCTGCCATTGTGAATGTCAAGAGAAATGGTCTCTCAACCTATACCTCGACGTTTCTCATTGTGTATGAGACTTAAGGTTTATGGAGGAATACAACCATTTTGATGAGCATTACTCACTGGAAACCAAGGGCACGCTGATCTACTGTCAGATGAGACGAGCGCCAAGGTACAAGTCTTCTACCCCTGTTTTATTCACATTCCAAACAAATTATAATGTCCAATAATAGTATCACTCTATTTGATGCACCAGTTTACAGTAAAAATTATGTTATTATTGAGGGTCAGGTTTATTACTTTTATGTCTTTCTTGATTTAACATCAGTATTTTATTCAGAATAAAATGATTAGAATAGGACTATATAGCCTGCATACTGTATATTGACATATAACCATTAATATAAATATTGTTGCAAGTTTTTAAAGAACACAATTTTTCCTGTAACTGCAAATTACATCAAATTAATTATTCAGAAGTAAGTAGGCTATATAAATCAAATAAATCATACAAATATTATGGCATGCTGAAATGTCTCTATTAATAAAATTGGCAATTGCTTTACTGTACTAGTAGCTCAGCTTCCCCTAATTTTCATATAAAATGCAAAAGTGATTACAATCTCTAAACATGTCATTTTGGGTCCAGCTCCAATGTCATGCTGTAAAAACATAATACATGGAATTTGCATTGCAAAATGGCATCTAATTATTCATTGGACAGTTGGCTTTCAATCACTGGTTGGTCCACCTTCTTTAAATGATGATTGGGTGAGATTGCAAAGCAGCGGGTCTTTGAAACACATGGCCAATATTTTAATTGGTGAGCGCTTGGAGACAGACAAACAGATAATGAAAGTCTGTTGCAACTTTTAATTTAGCATTTAAGTTTGTGGTTCATAATCTTGTTTCTTACATACTGCCATTTGCAAATATTGTAAACATCATATTTACTATGAATGGAATGCACTACATGACGTTTGGACATATTTATGGCCCGATTTACAGTCTGGACGAATCGAATGCTAAAAGTCAGAGCCAGTCTGTGGATTTTGGCCAGTCAGAGTTGATATCGCTTGTGCATGATGGGCACAGACTCCAAATTTTTAAGCTTCAAACTACTATTCTATGCAGTCAGACAATCAAAGATTTTAGGACACATTGTTTTCATTTATCACGCATCTCCTAGCATTGAGGCATGTGTTTCTGCATGAGTTTGCTGTCTAAGAAATAACTTGAAAATCTGTTTCTGTGTGATCCTCAGTTGTGTACAATTCAGTTTTTCTCCGTAACCATTCATAAATTTGTGTAGTCTTTAAGAAATTTAAATTTTTAGTGGTTTAGAAGGAAATTTTAGGAGCATAATTTTATAACATTTAGCCCTGATAAGTAATATATTTTCAATGCTTTACCAGTCCTCACCCCCCCATATATATTTCAAAATTAGTTAGCAGCATGGCCCAGTTAGCTGGTAGAAGTAGTAACTACACCATCTGAACCCCAAAAGCATATTTTTTTTCCAGTTGCTGTGTCAATTATACAGTTTAACAATCATTATACAAAAATATTTGACTGCAGAATGTTGCGACCGACCAATCAGAATTAAGCATTCCAGGCAGACGCGTACTAAAATAAGGTTATATTATAACTGCCTTGTGTGTAACTGTATACCGAACTTATTTTTATATATTAAAAGTGCAAGTCTTGCAGTGTTTCACCGTAACTGGCACAGTTTCTTGAAATTATATCTTCTCTTGCTATGACTTGGGTACCAGATCAAAAGGAATTTGTTAAGGGGGAGCTGAATTCAGCAGGGGCAAATGCAAAACATATTCCCCTGTACCTTGCACCACAGAGGCTCCCAATGGGCTCCCACTGGATAATGAGGGCTGAGGCAGGTTTTAGCAACAGCTATTAGCCCACCGATTGCATATTTATGAAAGCTTTATGAAGCATTTAAGCCTCAATTCCACTAGAGCGTTATGCGCGCAGACTTGACAGCCTTCCTTAGAGATTAGTTTTCGGTTTCGCGGCTAGATTGCAGTCTGTACTGTTTTTTTTTTTTTCTTCTTCTTCTTTTTTTCCCCCACTGCCTGCTCTCAGAGTCTGAGGCATTACCGGCTGGGTGCTGTACATGATGCGTACATGGACATCAGGTTAGTGGTGTTTGTTTGCTATGCGCTGTGGGAGGAAGGAGGAGCGCAGCAGTAGGCGCTGTAGTAAATGTCATGGTTGATGAGGTCAGTAGGCCTGGCATCACTCTCACCATTAGGCCAGCACATGCAAAGCATTGTCTCATGCTCCCCGCTGCAGTGCGCACTACATCAGCAATTCCGCTTTCAGAACGCTTCCTGAGTTTGAGGAATATTAGATTCATTTCCTGAGCAATCTTCTGGGATATGCACATTTATCCTCTAACACCAGCATAGCAAATAAGAGTAAGTCTGCAATATAAAATGACTCTTATATCAAGTTAATAACGCAACAAAAATGAGGAATACAAGATTGTGTTTTGTTTACTTTTTACTACTCTGAAGTTCAGCTTTCAAAAGCAGAAGTAATGCATCTTGATGCAGCTTTTCTATGATTGTAATGATATATCAGATTTTAAGCATAGAAAGTGAGTTTGATTCTTGTAATTTTATGATAGGCATTACTTTTGACCATGACACATTGCTATTAGTAATATAAATGAGTATATTATAAAACATAACAATTAAAGCAATAAATAAAGGCAAGAGTTTGCATGAAGCTAATACACTTTATTTACAAATTTGAGGTCTGTAAAAAGATTATAAAAAGATATTATTACAATTTAAAATAACTTATCTATTTGAATATATTTTAAAATGTAATTTATTCCTGTGATCAAAGCTGACAGCATCATTCCTCCAGTCTTCAGTGTCACATGATCCTTCAGAAATCATTCAAATGTGCTGATTTGTTGCCCAAGAAACATTTCTTATTATTATCAATGTTTTAAACAGATGTGCTTGCTTAATATTTTGTAAAAACCGTGATAATTTTTTTTTCTGATTTCTTTGATGAATATATGGTTAAAATACCCTGGTAATCCAGAGTTCTCGCGAGAGCACAAGTTGAATTTGCTCAGCGAGTTACTCTGGTGTCGAGTAATGATGCTCATTAAATATGCCCCTCGATCTGAGCTGCCCCAATCACATCGGGTTATCTGATATAGGCGGGCCAGAGGCGAGTTAAACAGATGACGACAGCGCTGTGACGTCGAAGTCATTAGTAAACATTGCAAGATGGCTATGGATGAACACCAGTTGTTTGAAACGGCTTTGGCCGCTACAATGAACAAGTTAGACTTGGCTTTTTATTTACATTTACATTTACATTTAGTCATTTAGCAGACGCCCTTATCCAAAGCGACTTACAAATTAGGACTAAGTTCAGCGAGTCATCATAAAGAGGCAAAAGCAACAACAACGCAGGAAGTGCTCAAAATACGAAGTTCAGGTATTATTCAGAGTAGCATAAGCCTGATAAGTGATGTTTCAAAGGGAAAGGATTTTTTTTTTTTTTTTTTTTTCACTATAAGGTTAAGTGCTCACGGAAGAGATTGGTTTTCAGCTGTTTTTTGAATGTTGTCAGGGATTCTGCATTCCGGATGAGGGTGGGGAGAGCGTTCCACCAGCATGGAACTGTAAATGAGAATGTTCTGGAAAGTGATTTTGTGGCTTTCTGTGATGGAACCACGAGACGTCGCTCGTTGACCGATCGTAGGTGTCTGGTAGGGATGTAGACTCGTAGGAGTGAGTGAAAGTAGGAGGGAGCTGAGCCTGTGATAGTTCTGTAAGCAAGCGTCAGTGCCTTGAACTTGATGCGAGCAGCTAGAGGTAGCCAGTGCAGAGAGATGAACAGAGGAGTGACGTGGGCCCTCTTGGGCTCGTTGAAGACAAGACGAGCTGCAGCATTCTGGATCATCTGTAGGGGTTTGGTCGCACATGCTGGGAGTCCAGCCAGAAGGGCATTGCAGTAGTCAAGCCTAGAGATGACCAGGGCCTGGACGATAAGTTGTGTTGCATGCTCAGTTAGGAAAGGCCTGATCTTCCTGATGTTGTGCAGTGCAAACCTGCATGATCGAGCTGTCTTTGAAATGTGATCTGTGAAGGTCAGCTGGTCATCAAACGTTACTCCAAGATTTCTGACCGATCTTGATGGGGTGATTAAGGATGACTCTAGCTGGATGGTGAAGTCGTGCTGTAGAGACGGATTGGCAGGGAGGACGAGAAGCTCAGTCTTTGCCAGGTTGAGCTGCAGGTGGTGTTCCTTCATCCATGTGGAGATGTCCGCCAGACAGCTTGAGACCCGTGCAGCTACTGTGGGATCATCTGGTTGAAAGGAGAGGAAGAGCTGTGTGTCATCAGCATAGCAGTGGTAGGAAAAACCGTGTGCCTGTATGATGTGTCCCAGTGATGTGGTGTAGATGGAGAAGAGGAGGGGACCAAGAACTGAACCCTGGGGAACCCGCTCGAATCGTTCCTTTGCAAGAAGGACGTTTTTGCTGTTTTGCCGACTGGATACGGTAAGAGTCTAATCTACCAGTTAGCTCCGCTGGTAGCTAAGCGTATGGGGCTTGTTGTGATTGGTCGTAGTGTTATCCAATTGTGTGCAGTGAGATTTTCTAATGCATGCTTGGTGCCGCCCCTCGAGCTGGGCGATTTTCATTAGTCGACGCCAGACCATTAATCTTTTAGATTTAGGTCTGGATTTCCAGGCTACGGTTCAAAAGCATTTATTTGAAATCTAAATCTTTTGTAACATTATAAAAGTACATAAAATAATATAAAATATATAAAATAATATATAAAATATTGACAAAGTCATGGCATATTGCTATTTAAGTTCACTTAAAACTAGTGCTGTCAAATAGATTAATCAAGATTATATATGTATATTTACACACACACACACACACACACACACACACACACACACACACACACACACACACACACACACACACACACACACACACACACACACACACATTTAAAAACGTATGTGATTAATCACGATTAATCAATTTTACAGCACTACTTAAAATGTGAACTTTAATAATTGTAAATTAAGTTAATTTTCTTTTAAGTTCTTCAAACATTGAGTGTTTATTGTTAAATCATAAGCACCTTGGTGAACACTTTCCCCCCAGAACCCAGAAGGATTCTCAGATCATATTTGTTCCTCAATCTTTGAGAGCCCAAGACTATGAATGTACAAGTGTACTGGGACCTATATTTCAATTTAAGACAGTGTAAATGTATCTCTGTATAAGTCCTAGCTATGATTCCTTTATGAGCTGTGCAGATGTGCCATTTGGTCTCAGAATTCATATCAGCACTCATTGAGCTCGAAACTTGGCATGGAGTTATATTGCAAGAAACAGGCAAAGTTGCTATCCATCTCAATAAACAGCTATTTGAATTTGTTTTACACCAGAAGAGGACCTTCTCACCATTACTCAACTTAAAACGTTTAAGGTCAAACATTTCTTACCTTTGATAGCTTTTGATTCTGAATCCACACTTTTTACGAAATATCTAAATCGGTGTACAAATAATGGGAGAATTTACTACGAAAACCAGGCACCTATTTGACTCCTAAACCAATTTCAAGGCCACAGTTTTTTTTGCTAAATGAGATTTTAGAGGTGATTTCCACACATTGATTGTGTGACTCGCCTCAAGCATGCATAAAGATGACCTGGAAATGTTTCTTTCAGATATGTTAATAAGATTCAGTCCCAAACAGGTTGAAAACAGTTTCAAAGAGTCACAATCATGCACATTTATATGCTAAAATGGATTAATTGGACGTCTTCAGAGACCAAAGCCAGAGAAGTTACTGGCGACTCCGCACACTCCATCTAAACCCAGGAGAAAGTGAATGCGAGAGGAGCTGCCTGTCAATCAATGTGCATTTCACTCGCATTGGCCCTTAATTTAATCACTGTTTAATTAGGGGCTTTCCCCGAGGGCATGCTCTGTTACAGAGCTTTTTCCTTCCTCTACGAGTGCAAATATAGCCGACGGACAACTGCAGGCCGCTGTCTTCACTATCTCAGCACTATTTAGCTACCTCAGGGCATCATAAATCTGCTGATAATGTCAAGGGCAAACACATATGCATAGAAGTGATGGAAAGTGTCTGCAGGAGGACAGTTATAACCTCACTTCAAGTGCTGAGGAAAACTTACCTCCCTCGGCCCATTGTCCCGACTCTCAACCGGCACGATTCTTTGAGGTTGAGGTTCGGGACCGTAGCTCAGTTTATTACATGACAAACACATCGCACGTCTTGTAGTTGGATTACCAGATCACTTCAGACCATATATTGTGACTGCGTCTAGGGAATAGCTCGAATTTAGCTCTTAAGCTACAGCAATCAATATAAATTTAGCATGGTAATAATCAGGCACACTGGGTATAGTTCTGCAGGCCCCCTGAGTCCCTGATACAAGCTGCTGCAGGCAGCCAGTGAAGGAGAACAACTACTACTACTCTGCTCTCTCGTTCTCTCTCTCTAATTTTCTCATTCACGCTCTCACTCTCTTATGTGCTCAGTCCTGTCCCTTACTGCCACACTTTAAATCTCACAAAACAAGAAAAACACTCTGAGCATTACACATTTTAGTCAGGCTGGGGAGTAACATGGGTCAAATACGCTCATGCTTTTGAAACGGTTAGCAAACTGAATCATTGTGATGGCCAATACAAAAATGCTTTCATTGAGTGCGATTTTCAAAGATATTTTAAGAAAAACAGTGGCATTTTACTTTGTTTTGTTAGCATACTGTAGGTCATTTAAATATAGTTAGGGAATAAATGTTGTGTTTTCGCCATGACATTTTAATCTAATGTAGTTAGATGTAAGGGTACGTTTACTGACATAAAAAGTTTTTTTTCGTTTTTTTTCAGTTCAACGGAAACGACTGTTCTGCTGCTAGGTCAGTAGATGGCGATGTCACTTTGTAAAGAAACACTGCATGCCTAGACTGAACACGTAATTCGCATGCTCATGTCACCGTATTCAAAAATTCGCATTTTCGTTTTTCAAAATCTTGCACTTTGAAACCCATTTTCAGTCCCCCAAAACACCATTGTCGTGTAAATGAAAGGCAAATCGCTTAAAACGTTTTCAATTTTTTAGTTGAAAACGATGTCATGTAAATGGTCCCTAACATAGCATTTACTTTCATTCCACAACCCTCAGTCAAGTTTGATCTTTGGCCCTTTGTATAGTAAAACTTTTGGGCACCTCTGGATTACAGTAGATCATTATTATATTTTATTTTTGTTATTGTTACTATTAACATTTTAAATATTGTATTAATGATACTTAGTATGAATCATTTTTTACCGGAATATATTTGACGTAACCCTCATAATGATGAAGACGCTGACATTTCTGTCTTTCCTTACATTAATACTTCGTAATAAAAAAATATTATAATTTTTTCTTCAGATTTCTGGGTTCAGTTCAGGTCAGTTGGAGATGTTTCACTGAGAATATCTAAATATAGTAAGAAAGGGGACTGCAGTAAAAGTGAATCAGTTGTTCCACAACTGATGGTGAAATATGTCACGGCCGCTTAGTGTGTGTGTGTCAGAGCTCAGTGCGAATACATTGTTTGTGTCATGCACAATGCCTAGCACAAGAACAGAGCACTAATGCAATTGACAACCCGCTGTTCCTGACATTAATAAAGATGGAACATGTACAGGAAATTAAACTCTCACTTTCCCATCGTAATGAGATGGTATCCATCACCCAACTGTTTTCCTCACAATAAGATAAAATGATCAAATTGGAGCTGGGTCTGCCCACACGTTGCCAGCATCAGTATCCATCTTTAAAATGGATGAGAAACAGAATGAAATTTAATTTGAAACTATAGATGGGATTCATCACAGCTTTAAGTATGAATTGATGTTTTAGATGTAGTTTCAGTCACTTCCTGCAGCACGCCGGACCCTTCAGCCAATCACACTCTCTTATTATCCCCGGCACATGGCACGGCATGTATTCCGGACATTGATGAGAAGAAACAGACCAAGATTTAGTGAGACAAGGACAGAACAATCCCTAGAGGGCATTCTTGCTCAATTCCTCGATGTATCCGAGGAGTGAATGATTTGCAACTGCTTAAATTTGGGAATTGCTACATATCGTCACCTTCCTAAAATAAAATTATCATCAAAATGACTTGGGCAATTATTTTAGGAAGGTGATGATATAATGCACAAGCGGCCACTAGAGGGGGTTGGCTGCACATTTCACTTCAAATCTAGCAGGCATCCACACATCAGAAAGAAAATACACCAGAAAATGTTTTTAGTTTTCTTGCTCATCTTGTCCTTCTGTCACAAACTAATTATGACTCATTCAGATTAGTGAAATTAAAAAGACATATTACATATACCGCAAGCATCGACTGTTATAAGAAACAAGGACCCTGATCAAAGGTTCCCTTCATGTGGCTATTGCCAGGTCGCACTCAAAACAAGTGCTCTGTAGCCTTGTTGAATAAATGACCAGACAGGCTCATCAAAATTCAGCTGAAATAAGAAGTTAGCGGAGAGTAATTCAAGGCAGATTTAAGCATATCCGCCTGGATCCCTGTGCTTCCACTCCACTGTAATTGATGGGGAAATGTTAATTATGCTCCCATATAATAGCAAGACTTTGAAAATGAAGTCGTCTTAAAATCTCACACAAGCTATATTCTCTCCGGGAGTATCCAAGGAGCTTATACCTCATATTTCCCTCTAGTTTAGTGGTTCCTTGGGAGAACATGGCCACACAAAACTCACAGCACGTCTGTGAACTTTGCTGGCTGTCGGGCTGTAGACTTCATGTTTTGGCTATCCTTTGAACGCTCCTTATGAATTTCCAGGCTTGAGCATGGTGACGGGAGCTCACAGATGCTCTCTAATTGAGAGGCAATGACAAACAGCCAGTTGTATAAAGCTATAGATTCAAGCAACGACTGTATGATGTGGGTTTGTGAGCTTGAATGTTGTTTTAAAGTTTTCTTATGAGTCCCTTATGAGTTAAACACATAATCTCACTAGTAGCTTTTTGTTTGGATATTAACATCCATGAATGTTTGTGTCAATGAAAAAAATAAATAAAAATAAAATATATATATATATATATATATATATACTGTATATATATATATATATATATATATATATACAGTATATATATATATATATATATATATATATATATATATATATATATATATATATATATATATATATATATTAAATATGCACACACTAGTGTTCAAAAGTTTGGGGTCAGTTTATGGAAAGAAAAATACTTTTATTTATCAAGGATGCATTAAATTGCAGCACAAATGTTTTCGACATTGATAATTAATTGATAATAATAAGTAATGTTACATTAGCGCCATGACTTCTGAAGGGTCATGTGACACTAAAGACTGGAGTAATGATGCTGAAAATTAAACTTCGCCATGACAGATACATATTACATTTGAAAATATATTAAAATAGAAAACAGTTATTTTAAATTGCAATAATATTTCACAATATTATTGTTTTTACTGTATTTGGATCAAACAAATGCTGCTTTGGTGAGCATAAGATTTTCTTTCCATAACATAAAAAATTGGAAATCAGAACGGTAGTGTATTGGTAAGGGGAAACGTGTTTTATTTGAATAAAATAAAGAGTATATTTTTTTATTAACTTGTTTATTTATTTTTTTCCTCAAAAACTTTTTACCTTTACTAGTCATTTCAAAGGACAAATTCACCCCCAAATTAAATTTGTATCATTATTTACCTAGCCTCATATCATTTTAAACCTGTATGACTTTCTTTCTCATTCTTTCTGGCCAATCTTTTCCATACAATCAAAGGGAATGGCACTCGTCCAGCTCCAAAATGATGAAAAAGCACCATAAACGTCCTTATGAATATAGTATATGTCTATTTATACAGAGTATAGAAACAATGACAACTTGATGTAAGGAACAGAACAAAATTTAAGGCAATGATGACAGAATTTTTTTTAATTTTTTTTTACTGAACTATCCATCATGGTTGTGCTGTGACAAATGCATTTTTAAAACTACATTAATTGCATACATTAATATTCCATGTAGTCTCAATTAGAATAAGGTCATGCATAATAATTACATAAGAATTCATTTCAGATGTAGCACAGCATGCCACACTGCATGACATGTCAACTTTTTCTTAAAGCATTTCACATCAACTACCCATTTCTCCAGATCCAGATGAGTTTTAAATGACTAATGGTAAGAAACTCCAAATGTCTCCAATGTAACACATAGAGCTTGTTCTATACTTCAAAAGAAAGTAGTTGACCACTAAGACCTTCCCTTTTTCCTTCTCGAGATATCATTTATACCACTTCAGAAGATTGAGTTTAAGCTTGCATGACTTTTAAGGCTTCTAGTTGAAAATTAGCCTGAAACTTCAGGTTCAGATCTGTTTAAAAAAACATTACCCTGCCGAACAGCTCACTGACAGCTTTCCGTTTCACAGAGCCATATTGTGTTTGTCCATATGCCAGTCGTCCAATAGCTGTCATGGCATCAGCCAATCAACTGAAAGTAAGATTACTGTTGCAGACCACAGCGATGGATGGGTGACATGATGATTATCAGGCCCTGAAGCCTGCAAGGTTTGTCCCCCTTTTTTAAAATGATATCCCTATTGCAATCTGGGGTCTGAGTGCACACTGCTTTGATATTCTCGGCTTGTCGGAGAATTAAGTGCAGCTTTTTTTTCTTTTTCTTTTTTTCTTTAATGTCCCACTGTGGAGAGACAGGTGTCTGGTTTCTATTCCATCCACACGCATGTTCAACGAAATGCAGATTGCCAGCGGAGATCACAGTCTGACTGAAATGATAGTGCTTTTGGAAATGCCTGTATGAGCTTTAGAGGTACATTTAAAGCAAAATGGATACAACAGACAGGAATGATTGCTGTAATGATAGTCCCCTACCCAGGCATTTTTCATAACTGGAAACTTGGAAGTGGGCCTGATTTGAAAGGAGGGTGAACGGCAGTCCATTGGCCGAGCGCATGTGAAGTCCTGCACAATTTGTGAAAATGTTTCGCTCTAAATCACTCCTTGTGTTCTTTAGAGGTTTAAGGTAATCGAGTTCGCCACAAGAGCTGGCCGCTGAATGATAACGTTTGGCATGGATTTGAAACGTTGCGATTGGGAGATTTCAAATGCGGTTTTCACAACATTCACATTTGGTGAATAGCTAGCACATTTTCTTGACAGCTAAAATTAGCATCTATGAAGCAGGTATTGCATTACGGCAAGTGGTGATTAAACATAAATGCTTTGATTTATTTTTATTGTGTCTCATACAATGCAGGGTGACCTATAATTCACAGCGACTTGTTACCCTTTGATATATTTTTAAAGCTAAACAGGAGGTTATAGCCGTTCTTCATTATGACTACATGCGAATGTATTTATGAGCTGAGATTTACACAAATAGCACATTTCTTTAGGAAGTAGCCATATCATTTCTTTAATGAGAATGGCACAAAGGAATCCGTCTTGTAAAATGGCATGCTTTTAACAGTGAAGTGAAGCCGTGGATGTCAGAAAACACAGGAGAGAGAGGGAAATTGTGAAAATCTATATGTTAAATCACATCATCAGCCCGAAACTATATAAATCTTTCTTACTTAATGTAGAATTTATCATAAAACACTCTAATTAACTGAGGAGGTGAAGCTTTAGAGTGGTTCTCAACTAGGGGGCCGGGGTCAAATAGGGACCGCAGAATGACTTAGAATAAAATGCCCAAAAAATTATATTTATGTATTTTTAAAAAATGACTTAAATAAAGTGCTAAAATTGCATAAAATTAAGAATTTAACTGAAATAAGATTAGGTGTTTTTATCCATTGACTTTAGACCAGGTTTCAGTTGGTCAATGGTGCAGTCTATTTCAGTTGTCTCAAAATAGCAACGCACCAACAATGCGCCAGAACACACCTCGTTTTCAGACCAGCACGCCCATGGGCGAACAGATGGGTGCAAATGTATTTGCTATTTAAACAACGTGGCGCAGGACGTGAAAATGATAACTGCGTCAGGCTGACACAAAAAAACACTTGCGTCGCACTTGTCGATGCATTGCGCCAGGTGTAGGATAGGGCCCTAAAGTATTTTTGTGTTATTTAAAGGTACAATATGCAAGAATTTTTTTGCCGCTAGAGGGCGCTACATTCCAAACAACAACAACGGCGTAGCTTGATGACGATGTGAAGGAGCGTGGCCGTGGAATGATGGGAACTGTCGTTTTAGACTCCACCGTGGATGTAAATCTGTCAGACGGGAATCGAAAAATCATGTTCATGGATGAGGCTAAGTTCTATTTTTATAAATGTTGCGTTTAATGACATGCTTTTTGTGGCGAGGGGGGCGTGGTTCAGCGCGGTCTGTAACGGGAGAGAGAAGAGACGAGCAAGTAGATCAAGTGCAAAGTATTATTGGCGTGGAGAGCTTATAAGCCGCGCTGGAACGAGAGAGAGACTGGAGAGAAAATTGGACGCAGAGAAAGAGAACCGGTGGATCCGAGCTCTCATTTTTGAACTGTTTTGAGCCGTCGCGGTTGCCACGGTGAATGCGCGTTGTGCGCGGCTTTTGTTTGTTTTGCTTTATTTTAATAAAGTAGCCTACGAGTCCCAGTCACGCCGACCCCTGTCTTCTTCCTTCCTGACTCTTAAACCTCATCACACTTTTATTTCATTAAAATGAATTAACCGCAAGAAAAGTAAGGTTTAATACTAAATTGGTTATCATAGATGTTACTGTATTTGTTGAATTCATTGTTGTGATAACGCTGCGCAGTTTTACGTGTTCTAAACAATTGTTGTAAAAGTACATTCGAACATGCCCACATCATTTGCCAAAATACTGATTAATCTTTATGTATAACACATGCTATGTTTATTTACATGGCCATAAACACCAGACGTGATAAACAATGTCAATAAACTAAACACAAATCTAAAGCAATAATACTTTCCTTACATAAACATAACTATTACCGAATGCTACATTTGGAAAATATAAAATTAAGCATGCTTTGTCGACAGAACCAGCAGCAATCGGTAAAGAATAATTGTGTACCATAACGACTGCAAGAAACAAGCTAAAGTTTGTAGCTTGATAGACGCTACAACTACAACTTTCGCATTTGTCCAGGACTCCACGCAGTACGAGCGGAAACCGAGGGTAACGCGGATATGACGCAATTGACTGGCGACTCCCAGCTCCCCCCTGCTCTAACGCCCCGTTTCCTTGGATAAAATCGCAATTTTCTCACGATTTAAAAATAGTTGGAAACATTTGGGATATTGTAAGTAATCAACTTAACAAAATATATAACACTGGCCTTGAGATTTTGGGATATTTTAATGCAAAATTCTTACATATTGTACCTTTAAAATTTTGTTATTACTGGTTTGCGTAATATTCCGAGTTTGCATTTCACTGTTTTTTATTGTTATTTTGAGGAATACTGAATCTGTTTTTGAGCAAGTGAGATGGGTAAATGCCTGCTCACGTTTAGTCTAGATTCAGAACTACAACAACCACCAACACCTCTGCGCTTTCCCCCGATTTCTCTCAACGTGGGGACTGGAGAGGTGTCAGTCAATCCATGAGGGGGAAAAGTCATTCTCGTTACTTATTCGAAAATTTAACTAAGATATTTTAATTGTAAATTTTAATCTGATTACATAACACATTACTTTTAATGTGTTACCCCTAACACTTCTTATGTCATTCAAAACTTGTTTGACTATTTCTTCACAACACTACATTTTTAAACTGTTTTTGACCATACAATGAAATTCAAAACTGATCCCCATTGACTTTTACTGTATCTGTGTTCTACAGAAAGAAAGAAAGTCATACAGGTTTGGAACGACATGAGGGTGAGTAAATGATTTTTTTATTTTTTAGTGCTCTGTATTTTTAAGTGAACCCAATGAAAGTGAGAGAATTGTTTTGATGGTATTGAAAGGCCAGGACACCTAACAAGCTTCTTCCAACTTCCAAAGACCATCGTGATTAAACACAACCACGGTAGCACCCAAACCCGCCAGACAACTCAATTTTCTCGGGCTGCTTTAGACCTTCAGGTCAGTTGGTATTTAATTGGGTGCTTAAAATATTCACAGGGATACTGCATAGATAAATGAAGTCCTAAGCACAGTGTAAAATTTACAATAGGTCAGGTGTCATCTAATGTCACGGAATAATTTACTACGCGATCTTAATGTAAGGCTAATGCCAATTAATACATTACGCACATTAAAGAATCATAATGGCATTTACCAGTTACAGATTGTGAAATTATTTGGAATGAGAACGATAAGACCCCGTGTCAAGATCTGGAAGAAGGCACTGGGAAATGTGTTATGTGCTTACATTTGAACTGCAATTACCTTTAATGGATGGGATCCATTTAAGAAAGGGCTAGAAGATCCTATCATTTTCTTTCAGAGAACCGCATTAGCTCTTGATCCAGTTAACACGACAACATGGAGTAATATCTATCTCCACTTATCTATACACCATTGTTTCCTATCAAACCCAGGATCCTTACCCTTCCCTTTCATCACTCTTTCTAATGGCTTATTTGATGATAATTAACCCTGAATCCTACAGAGATGGGCCGTGGGCAGATTGATGGCCTAGCCGGGGTGGAACACCTGTTTGGCAGAGGAGCTCACGGCACAGTGCATGCTGAATGTGACCGCAACAAGATGAAGGCAGCGATGCCACAGACAAGCACATATGTGCTCTAGGACGCTTTCGTGGACCTTGAGCACCGGAATGACACAGTTCGCGACCTTGGTCAAACAGGTTTTGAACCTGTCTCAGGTAACTCTGTTGGTGGAGAGAATCAGTCATAGAGACATAAATAGCCATGCCACTGACGTCCTGTGTAAGATAGTCACTGGAAGGACACATACATCCTGCGATATGTTACCAAATGTAAATAACATGAAACTGCAAATAACATGAAACTGGGTTTTTCTGCAAAAAATTACGTGTATGAATGAAAGCATGTTTATTGAAGGCTTAATTTAATCTTTGATTGTTCATCACACAACTACCTCTAAAAAGGGACATTATGATGGAAAACAATATAAGATGGCGCAGCGTCAAAGTTCTACCACAAAAGGGAACTTTGTGTCCAACGCAAAACGTTTGCGTTCTTTCACAAATGTTTTGCGTTCCCCCAAGAAACTTTGCATTTGCTCGCAATTTTTTTGTATTCTACAGAAGAATGTGGAAATGCAGTCATCTCTATAAGCATCTGCATGAGGTTTTACGATTGTTAAACTTTAAACTTGCAAATTCCCTGCATTTACCAATATAAAGCTGCTTAGTTTGGAAGTGAAAGCGGTGCTTCATGCATTGCTACACTATTGATAATCAATAATGGAACTTCTTTGTTAATGTGACCGAACCTCAATAATGCTCGCTAATAGTAATTGATGTCCAGTTTTTTTTGTTGTTGTTGTTGAAATGTGCATGTGAACCATACTAAATCACATTAATTTATTTGAGTTAAAAGACATCACATCCTAAATTATTAGTGTTGACTGCATAAACAACCTGATGTACAGTAGCAACCTGAACTCTTTCCCCACCAGTGTTTTTTAAAAGTTGCCAGCCAGCGCCAGCTTCTTTGATTACTTTCACAAAACTTACATGGCCCCCAGAATATGTTGTTATATGAATATCTGAACATACAATATATAAAAAGAAAGAACAGGGCCTCTGCATTCTAGCTTCATGCATTCTTTTTTAATCAACACTTAAAGGGTTGGTTGAGGGTGAGTAAATTATGGGACAATTTTCATTTTTGGGTGAACTAACCCTTTAAATGTGGTTAAGGTGAATAAAAAAGTTACATTTTGAACAAAAATAAAATCACAGTTTTGTCAAAGACTATAAAGTTATAGGACTGTGAAGCTACAAAGCATATCAAGCAAACCATGCAGAGCCTGTTCATTATCATTTAACAAGTCATCACAGGGTTAAGGCTTGTGGATAAACATATCTTTCTAAGCCATTCAGCCCTGGACTCCAAAATACAACAGTGCAATTAGTTTGCCGCATCCTGCCCTGTCTTTATTGAATGATTATGTACTATGTCTGATTAACCCTGAGGAAACAAAGTACCATGCAGAATGGCATTCTCGCATGTGCTTTCCATTCAGCCCAGCAGCTGTTACCTGTCAGGGTTTTTCTCTCTCTCGGTGTTTAAGGTCCCCCCCCCCCCCCCCCAAGAAATCCATAAAAAAAGATCAGTTTACATTAAAATTAACATTGTGTAACATATTCAGACTTGTTGTTCTAGTGAAAATCTATCAACATTTTGTGAGATTTATCAAAGGAAATACAAGATTACACTTTGGGCCCTATATTAATGATCTGAAATGCAAGTATCAAACATGAAACGCAAGTAACTTTGTGGGCGGATCCGACGCAAATCTAACATGGGTTGGTTTGAAGTAGCTACATTACTCATATGTGTGGTTTGGGCGTAACATGAAATAAACCAATCAGAGCATCATCTCACATTCCCTTAAAGAGCAGGCGCACTTGTTCCATGGCGGATTGCAAAAATGGCAACTGCTGCATCTGTGTATAGATGAGAGAAGCAAAGTGTATGCGCGTTGTGCACACGCTACATTATGGCCAAGCATGCGCCATTAAAAGAGCATCTGAACGTGCCACTGAAAATGCGCCACTGACTTTAGACTAGGTTTTTCCTGGTCGGTGGCGGAATGGTTTTCTGGAACTGCAAAATAGCACCAGGGAATGTTTGCGCCGACACACGCCTCCTCTTTTCGCTGAACCGCCCCCGGGAGCGCAAGTTCATTCCCTAATTTACCGACGTGCGTCTGTGGAGGGAAAAGTCCGCTGTGCGTCGGGTGCAAAATAGGAATG
Organism: Leuciscus leuciscus; assembly: GCF_965113295.1. Taxonomy (NCBI): domain Eukaryota; kingdom Metazoa; phylum Chordata; class Actinopteri; order Cypriniformes; family Leuciscidae; genus Leuciscus; species Leuciscus leuciscus. Next base: position 10,412,004 of record NC_138741.1, read on the forward strand.
ATACATGCGTCGTTGTAAAAAGTCAATTGCGCTGGGTGCAAGATAGGGCCCTTTATTTCAATGGTCAACTATAGACATTCTACTAACTATAAGTAATTTTGCAAATGCATTTCAACTAACTCTCATTAGAGTATTATTAGACTGTTATGTTAGGGTTCGGGTTTGTAGTGTAGTTGCAAAGTTACTTATCAGTTGAATGTCTGTTTGGGGAGCATCAAAATAAAGTGTTAGCAGATATTAAACAGACAGTCTATTAATACTCTAATGACTGGAAGTTGAAAAGTCGCAAGGTTAAGCTACTTGTCTTGTCTTGGCTACTTAAGCTAATGTCTAAAGTGGACCATCAGAGTGAAGTGTTACCAGCATTTTAAATGCAAGATATATTTTCTAAAAGCAAGTCATATGATATCAAAATTGCCTTCTCAAGCTTATTGGTTGCATTTTGGATAATTTTTCACTGTAAAATGACAAAAATAGTGATTACGAAATTTATATTTGCAGCGTACAGTCAAATCAGCCGTTGTTTATGCAAACACAAAAGCAAGAAAATGAAGACAATGCTTCGTTTAGTACATCCATTAATGAAGTGTCTTCATACATTGCTACTCGGCGGAATCTGAGGAGATGAGACGGCTTTCGTTTTGGCAGACCATATGCATCTATGAATATGCATGAAAATCTGTCAGCTGGTTAACAAGAAGGACATATATGCAGGACAGGAAGCCATAGGTCAGTAATTTGAGGTATGGAAATTGCTGATCTCTGTCTGTGTGACGACGTATATTCTCTGAGACAGTGGACTGATTCCTAGCAGGGAACCTGTCGATATTTTTAGACTGGTTTAGCTGTAATAGACCACATATGTTTTAAATTACCATGTAAAGTCACAGAAGCCGAAGCTGATGTTTAATCTGAGACAACATTTTATTTTCTTAATTAATGAAATATCCTTGACTAAGCTGCATATATGACATAATATGTTGAAGAGCAGACTGTTAAGTCATAAATAATCAAAATTATGATCTACATTTTTTTAAATGTTTAACATCTAACATTCATTTTTAATACCCGGAGACATGACATCTGTTCCCGATATTATGTTCCACAAAACGTATTCCTTCCTTTTTTTTATTTGAAGCTCAAATTGTACATTTTAAAACAGGACACACGTTTTGTAAACATAGGTAGTGCATATCTTTAAAACTGTGAATTATTAAAAATATATAAATAATTAATGTGGTCCTACCACCTATAACTTCACACTATACTGATTTAGCCCACAGTCATAATTTAATATGAATTTATCGTATCTACAAACTGCCTTTTCAAGTATGTGATGCCACTGAGCAGCACTCTCGCAGCTGTCAGAGTGCAAACAACCCTGGATTCTTAACTATTTATCACCAGCCACATCAGTCCAGTGTTGCGCCCTGTGAAAACATGTGTCCCCGGGCATTCACGAGTCACTGCCAGGGTGGGCGGTCTCTCCGGGATAAATTTCCCACTTAAAGTTTCATGATCTCAACAAGCCAGGCCTCTGAATTCCATCATATAAGAGTTTTCAAAGCTAATGACTGCAACTGCCCTGACAGTGCCATCAAAAAGCCATTTTTTTCTGAACACAAACACACAAACACTTTCACTATCGAGAACTCTGTAATAGTGCATTGGTTTTAAGGATAATCAATTATAGTTTAATCATTCCCCTTTCCCTGCCACCCTCCTTTATCTCCCTCTCTTCGCGAACATTATATTAAACACTTAATTATTCATTGGTAATGCCTGTCGTGGTGAAATATTGGCTATTGCCAATCTGAATGCATCAAACTACCTCCCATTTCCTCTTTGAGGTTAATAGAGGAGCCCATACTTTCATTAGCTTCACAAAACCTTGCACAGCCCATACGTCAAAGTTCTCCAAGTCAGAGGAAAAGCTAGTAGTAAGTCTTAGCAGCCCTGTGAAACACATCTTTAAAGGCCAGCGTCCCGTGTTTGAAACTAATTTTGTTTCATGAGATGCTTTGAACCTGGAGCTAAATGGATACACACTTGATAATGTGTGTGTGTGTGTGTGTGAGAAAGAGTTGAACAGTGATTGAATAGCTAAGTTAAGAGATAGTCTGTTAAAAAATGCATGTGCTCAAAGCAGCAATCAAACATTAGACTCAGGATTAAATAACGGTTGAATAATTAGTCACCTCCATCTCCATTTTCTTTAGACTGCAGATATAATGATTTTGGCCACAGCTTTACAGTCTGAGACAAGCCAATTATTTAATTTGGTTTCCAAAAGTATATTATTTAGGGAATATTTATTTTGTAGTAATAAGTTAATACATAATATGATTTACTTGTAATGCTAATAATAAATATAAATATTAATTAAAATTTATATTTATAATAATGTATTATATTTATTATGAACATTAATATTTTCCTGCCAACTATAAGAGTAATTTGATAAATGTACAAATGTAAAAAAAAAAAAAAGAAAAGGATTTATATATTTATTTCTTGCTCTTTACCATTAGGGATGAGAGCAAAATAATTATAATTACCTCATGATTTCTTCACTGTAAAAAATAATCCTGTAAAAAAACGGTAAACTGCTGGCAGCTGTGGTTACCAGCATCATACCATAAAATATGGTGTGTTACTGTTTTTGAAATTAACAGCTAAATACCGTTTTGTCAGCTACAGTATAAAACTGTAATTTAACAGCATATAGCTGTAAATTTCAAAAACAGTAACACACTGTATTTTTACGCTATGATGCTGGCAACACATTCATGCATTTAAGGGTAAAGGCCCTTGCACACTGAGTCCGAAATTCGAATCCAAAATTTTCCCACGTTAAAAAATAAATACGACCTCATGTTTTGTCAATCACGCTTGCTCACTACCTCCAAAACTTTCATCCGTCATAAAAAAATTCGGATCAGGTTCGATTTTCTGCGTTTCTCGCATCCATAGCAAGCATTTTGAATGATGTTTTGACAATTCAGAGCCACCGAATCACGAATACGAAAAAACTTGTTTTTTTCTCAAAAAACTCATGGTTTGAATATAAAAGGCCGTTGATGTCGCACAGTCTTGGCTTTTATGCAACATCTCTGTGGTCTCACTCAAGCAACAATTGTGGACAGAAAACATTAGCTGCGACAAGCATCTTTCAGCTCTGATAGGAAGATGTATTGGACGCTTTCAGTTGAAACACTGTGACAAGCAATATTTGCCTTGCTAATATGCGCATTTAACAAAAATGATAGTTCTGTCCACTTAGCAAATTGCATGTTGATTATATTTCACTGAAATTGCACTGTGAGGTTACTGGCTAACAGGGGATTTACACTCTTTCAGAATCAAAAATGAATGTCAATATAAGAAAATGCTGATTCTCGGGTGAACATTTCACCAGCAATGCAACTTTTTCCCTGTGACAGTAAAGCAAATTAATTTCTCTTGATGAAAGGTCAGTGGGGTTAAACATGAGTGTTTGAACAGGGGGAAATCTTAGATGAATTCTCGTCTTGAATCCAATATAGGTCAACAGTTCATTGCATTTCCATCCCGTGGTAAAAATGGTATGACCTCACATCGATAGTGTATACACAGTGACTACAGACCTTCTTTTGAGCTGCCGAACTGGAAAGATCAGTCTGGAAAAGCAAATATTATGTTCCATCATAAAAAAAACAACAGGATAACAGAAGTTCTTTTTTCTCATGGGTAACATATTTGCCTTATATTGTTAAACATTTACTTACTCAAGGTGAATCCAGACCTGAACTGATCTATCTAATGCATGCCGTGTGAACATATGCCAAAATAATATCAAGTTTCTTAATCAATACAGCTCACTGCATGTTATTGCACCAGATCTCAGTATCACTTCCATATTTTCATGCTCATTAAAAATAGGATGAAGAAAGGGAAACCCTGCCTAAAGGCCAACAAAAATTCCGTTTCTCTCATAAATCATTTGTTGGTTATTAGTTAATGATTCTTGAAGTCCAACAGCACAATCTGTAGCGAAATGTTTGACCTTCACAACACAGCTGCTTTTACCCACTATAGCGCTCATTAGTGGCCATCTAATCTCATTAGGGAATGCTGGGATACCATGGCTCAGTGACAAAGCAACAGCTTCTGAGCGGAGAGGAGGAGGAGAAGCAGGTGGGATTGTGGGTACTATGGCCAAAGTGTGTCTTCTCTTTGATCTTAATGGAAGGTGATTCAGAGTTTCCCTGATCTGACCTCATATCCCATCAGCAATGCATTATGGGAAATGAATTATGCTTAATATACTTAATTTTAATCGTTGAGAAATAAAGCACTTTTAAGAGTTTAATGAAACATTACGACTGTATTAAGCACAGAAAAAAGATATCTAGTTTTATAATGCAGTAGGATTAGCATCTTTCTAATGTTCAATACATTCCATGTAAGCCTTCCTTGCTAAAAAAAAATCCAGCATTAACCAGCATAGATTCCATGCTAGTCCAGGCTGGTTTATGCTGGTTAGTGCAGATATATTGCAGGTATATAGTGCTGGTCTAGCTGGTGGGCCAGCATATGCATGCTGTTCTCAAGCTCAAGTTGGTGAAGCTGGTTAGCATGTTCTTGCAGGGTTGAGAGTGAGCAGGCCAGCTGTATGTACAGTATGCAAGCAGTGTTTTGGGGACAAGCATTGTTTTCTGCTTGCATATTTTCTACATGTAACATTAGTGATGTAAAGGAAAAACAAAATAAGGTTAAAACAAATGATTTATTGAATTATATGATTATAACTTTGCAATTTCTTTTGCTCCCTCTGTTGAAAGTAGAACTGATTTTTTTTTATTGTTTTAGTTATATGATTACATTATTAATCAACGTCACAGGTGTACTGGTAAAACGTTTCAAAGCATCAAAGGAATTGTCTCCGGTTTCAAAAGATCTGTACACAAATCCATGTGAATCAAAAACATTGGGAGATATGAAAACCAAGAAAAATGCTTAAATAAAAGCAGAATCATAAACAGTTTTTTCTTTTTCTTTTCAATAACGGGTTATGAGAAGAGCTCTTTCAATGGGACAGTAACAACTTGATAATGAAAGTTAATAAACTGAAAGTTGCTGTTTTTAAAGACTAATACTCATTTGGGAACTCACGTGTCAAAATCCAGCTGTCAGTCACTGATTCCAAAAAAGTTCACAATGTATGTCATTGCAGTCAGGAACATGAAATATTGTCGTCAATAGTGATAGCATGCACTTTCAACAATTGCTAAAACAGAATTAATGTAACCAAACTAAATGGCCAAGGTCCCATGCAGTGATGCAACTAAAGGGCTTCAACAACCTTTGTACGTGTACCATATGAAATAAATAAAGTCAAACTGGTTTTTAATAAGTGAATATGTTAATGCTGTTTTTCGAGTGGTTTAATCATCCTCTGGTGAGATATCTTTCATCTAAGTCTGTGTGGCTGTAAGTCAGTTGTTGTGTTTCTTCTAATTTTTTCTGTTCCTCTTATCTTCAGTGATTTTGCTTGATAACCGCAGGTTTATGCTTTAGTGTTACTTTTACTCTCTATAGATTGGGACCATATGAAAACTGAGCAGTGTTTGTTTAACACTGAGGATTTTTACTGTGTAGTATGTAACCAACAATATGTGTTTTTCTTTAGTAAGTCATTTCTTCAAATTAATTATGGAAAATTAACACACACTAAGGAACATGATATGCAACACATATGCAAGTTTTTTTGTGATCTTGCTGGGATCATATCAGCACCCAAAAGACAAAGTACGCTGGTCCACCAGAAACCAGTATTCCATGCTGAGACCAGCGTGTAAAACATACCTTATCCAATGCTGGATTTTTCAGCAGGGTTCTCATCTATATATATATATATATATATATATATATTGCGGATATGTTCTCACATTAAACAGCAGGATGAAGTTGTTTCATTTCTTTCACCGAGCAAATGCATTCACCTTTGGGCGTCTCTTGGCATCATAATTTACTATTTCCTTTGTATTCAATTTCTCTGGCAGCCATATTGTAAATTAGCTTGCTTATGTAACCTCATAACTACTTTAATGGGTGCATCTCCTTAATTCTGCATTGATATTATTCATGTTCTTTCTTATTCGATCTCGTTGTGAATCCTAATCTAGCAATTCATCTCAACTGGCTGAGCCCCATTTTCTGTGCTCATATATGCGTTTACTGTCATTCCTTATTTAAATAATCACTTGCATGTCAGAACGCATTATGGTTCTCTGTCAAAGGAAGAGAAAAACCTTTGGCGTGCCTGTTGGATGGCAAATATTAAACCATAGATCAATGTTTAACAATTTAGAATATACCAAATGAGAATGTCAGCAGTTGTGTTATTATTGACCTTTGGCAAAATCATAATTATTTAACATCTCAAAATCAGGAGAAAGTCATTATCATTATTGTTTTTTGAAAAATAGGCCAAAAACCCTCTCAGGAGAATATTGCGCTGGTAACGTACAGTATTGTAAATTGTCCTTGTCAGGCTTGTCTCCTCTAATTCAAAGGTAAAGAATGTGATTTATGTGCTTTAGTGGTGGCAAACTGAAGTTATAAAAATACTGACCTAAGTTGGAGTAGCACACTGCTACTCTTACTATTTCAGCCTAAACAATTTATAGAAAACAATGAGGAGGTAGATAGCATTGAATCTGCCCTTCTAAAAGTTTTCAATGACATTTTAGTGACTACAGACGCTGGCAACATTATGGCTTTTGACTATGGGATTATTTTATCTCGCCTGGAACTTTATTTTGGCATCATAGGTACGGTACTAAAATGCTTCCAGTCTTTCCTGTCAAACAGAAGTTTTTCCATTAGTTTAAGGTGTCCACTCATCCTCGGCGGCCCATCTCAATTGTGGTGTACCCCAGGGATCCATCTTGGCACCACTATTATTTTCATTATACAGTACATGGTACCCATGGGGTCAATTTTTTATAGATTTGGTGTGGCGTACCACTGTTACACAGACGACACCCAACTCTACATACATATACAACTTTTATTTTTTAAAGATTTTATAATGTTTTTTTAATTTTTTTTTATATAATGCTGTTTTTTAATGTATGAGTATTCTAATAAGGTCTGTGGTAAACATAACTTGACGATGTTTTGCTCTACAATGTAAACAGCACACACACTCACACCCCAAATGTTCTTATCTACTGTAGTTACTTATTAGAAACATATTTTTTTTAAATGAACACAGCTTAAAAATTTGTGTTTTTGATATGGGTGTGTGTAATTTACAATGTAGAGCAATATGTTCAAGTAACGTCAAGTTGTGCACAGACCTTATTTCACACATAAACTGGAAAACTCCATTATAAAAACCCATTGGAATATCTCGAGGAGGAACCAGTAGCTAATTGACGTCATCAGGTTTTGACAAACCCAGCACCACTCCATTTGCTAGTATACAATTTCAAATTCAGCCATTGATTTCTAAATAATTTATTCAAGCATGTCTTTAATTGTTTGATCAAACTGGTAGTCTCACCTCCAGACTCACGCTATTGGTTTGGAAGTCAACCAATGAATGTGTTTTTGTTTTCTCTGCATGGTAATTAGAATAGGACATATTTTAACAATACATTTTAGTTATGATTTATACAATATGTTCAGATTTATTTAACAACTGAATGATCATGAATGTAGTCCTCAACTTACAGTAGTAAAATTGTATTATATTTGTATACATTATTTTATGTCAGTCCCTCACTTTTTCTTTCAGGGTTTCTCTGGTCAATGAGATATGACGACAAATGGAAGGACTTTATTATTCATTTTACTTAAGTAAACACATTTCAATTACAAAGATTTATTTGTTTTATTCATAGATTATTTTTTTTTACATTTATTTATTTATATTGAATCCTTTCAGTTTTTGTTCTTTTTTTAATAAAAAATTCCCTCTGTATTTGCTCTCTGGATCAAAGATGTGCATATAAATATGTGTCAGAGATGTTATGACATTTAACTACCCTCAACTGGATTCTACTATTCATTCTATCAGTAACCCCTACTGGTTCCTTTCAGCTGCAATAGACAACATTATGGATGTTAGAGAGCATGGCTAATGTTTTTCCCCCCAGAGCCTTTCATGAGCGAGAGAGCAGAACAACAGCTCTCCTCATTGCATCCCACAAGCCTCACTCAGGCTGCAAGACCATCTTGAGGAGGGTCCTTGGCCTCTGATATTTACCTGAGGGATCGAAACCTCATCATGTGTTGCTGAGTTAGCGCTCTCTAGCCGCTGGGGAAAGCTCACAGGTGAGCCTGATTAGCTCTCAGTGGAGAAGAGGTCAAGGTTAAGGCAGATCACATTACCTTTATGAGGGAAAGAAGATCAAGAAGAGTTTGCTCTATGGAAAATGAGAGTCGCTGTCAGTTAATGAGGGCGTATTAGTCAGATGCCAAGAGCAGTCTCGTGTTAAGTAGGTTTTTTTTTGGAAAAGAACCAGCATTATACCTGCCCTTGTTCTAATTGGTCAAGGTGTTTCACAGTAATCCAGTCAACCCTGTAACCCAGCAGTTAGTCCTAAGCTTCATTTGACTCAAAAATATCACAATGAGGCAATGAAGCGGGCTTCAACCTCCTCTATAATCCAATTAGAGCACTCTCTCAAGACCCAAAACAGAGGTTCACCCTTTCTGAATGCAAAAGTTACTTTGTGAACACATTGGCTTTAGGAAAGGCTTCTCGTGATAAGCGCAGTAAAAAAAATAGGCTTGATCTTTACTAGAGTAACACAGGGGTGTTGTGCTGACCCACGTCTTCATGTTGGTACTTATTATAACAGAAACATGAGGCCTTTTTTACATAATAGGACCAGATTATTTAGAAATCCACATATCCAAGGGCGACCCCAGCATTTATTTAAGTTAAATTTTTTAACAAGGTGCCACTCTGACCCTAAAAGTTTTTACAAATGTCAAATTTCATTTTAAATGCTAGAGAGAGGGTGGAATATGGTCATTAAAGGTGAACTAAGTAACTTTTTTTACCTTAACTGAACAGCTTCGGAGTCATTGGAATGGTTATATTACTTATTTCGGGTTGAATGGTGGTCGTTTCACACCCCCCTGGTGCCCGTGAGCGGAAAATACGCACTTGCAACTTTGAGCCGGCGGGCCGCCGGCCGCTGCGTCAGGAAGTCTCGCGTGATATCAGGTCTCGCGATGTAAACAATTGCTTTACGGCCAAAAGAAATCTGCTAAAATGCTGTCATTATTGCGCTCCCTCACGCTGTCCGAACCCGAATGAAGAAGACGTTTTAAAGAACGTCCCATCTGCTTTGATGTCGCTGATCTATAGCCTCTGGTGTCTGAGAATCAACAACGAGTTTTTACAACAGTGTTGTCAAATATCTATTCCGAAGCTGTGGGGGGAGCTCTAGAGAGAAACCTGCGAGCAAAAAGCGAGAATACAGCGAAGAAGTCCCGAAGCTACTGAGTGCTGCTTTAACCGATTATGTACCTCACCTGTCACGTTTTAGTTTTCCTCATCGATTATTTTTTCTTTGTTGTCTTCATTATCTTCTTGTTATGGTTCATTATAATAAAGACTGTTGCACATAGATCATCACTGCAGTTTTAAAGCCCTCATTTTTATTTGGCCGGCAAGTAGTTGCCAGTCGGTAGGTTTCAATAAACCATTATTGATTCAATGAGATGAGATTATTATAAGAATATGTGCTGATATTAAATCCATAATATTAATTAAAAGGATTTTCTGTGTCAATAGATATCGACAAGTGACTGTGAGTGAATCATTGAATCATTCGTTCAACCAGTTTTGCTCAAAACACTGATTCATACAGGGATTAACACTAGAACGGCCATGGCGGTCATTTTGACCGTTTTGGATTTTATATCTGCAATAACTTTGTTGAAAAAATAAATACAATCCTGCTGGTACCTGACTTTTCCTAAAAGTGTCTGTATTTTCATTTAAAATGTTTTTCATATAAATTACACATAAGGCAAAAAAACAAATGAACATATTTACCTATTTCGGCCATAGACGGTCATATTGACCGCACGGAATTTCGCGGTATTATTATAGGCTATACCAATATACACAACAATAAAATGTTGTTAAAAATACACTAAACATATTCAACAACAAATCATTTAAATGTAATGATATTCAGAACAGAACAAGAATGAAAAAATAACTATAAACAAGCTAAAATGAAATGCGTTATAAGCGAAAGTGAAAGTAAGCGGCGTTAGGCTCACATAACTTTCTAATTAGAATCAAAATGTTTCAACATTTGCGATGTATTTGGATGGTAAACTATTTCTTTATTATAGGCTTTGTACTTCACTCACGTTCCAATATCGACGGAAAAAATCATCCTCTTCTCATGCGCAAAATGGTACGAATTGTAGGCTAGCCTACTAGGCTACAAACAGAGCAGTGGAATTTTTATGTTAGGTTGACTATTTTATTATTATATTTTATTGTGGCTATAATGAACAGGCTGCAATGTCAAGATTGCAATACTGGAATATGGTTGGGGTGTGTGTGTGTGTGTGTGTGTGTGTGTGTGTGTGTGTGTGTGTGTGTGTGTGTGTGTGTGTGTGTCGGCGGGCGCGACGCGATCGAACTGTGTAAACAAATATGGGCTACTCCGTCATTTTGTTCAGGACATCTACGGATATTATTTATTTATAAATGTATAATTAAACTTGTTTAAATGTACAGTTTGGTGTTGTTTTGTTTTTTAAAGACATATTAATACAATAAATGCATTAATCTCTCAATTGGGTATTTATCATTAAAGATATAGAGTTTGGAATATAGCGGTCAAAATGACCGCTTGCGGCAGTTCTAGTAGTTATGGAATTCTGGCACTTCTAGTGTTAAGCCTTTATTAGAGAGTCATTGAATCGATCACTCAACTGATGCTTTCAAAACACTGATTCACGAATGAAGTTTGAACAAACTCTGTAGTTTGTTGCTCAAAGTTGATTCTGTTTTGGCTTCTTTTAGAATCTAGGGAGAAACTTTTGGAGAAAAATAGGCAAAGTAATGGAAGTATTTAAAGTTACTTTTATATTTAAGTTCTTATTTGTTCAAGAAGAGCACATGACAATAACTATAAAGATAACCATAACGATAACTATATTAGCGTCCACATGAACGCATGCTAACATTCTATTTATTCTACGTGCATGCTGCAGTTTTGTCATCTGCCATTTTAAATGCTCAAGCTCTTTAAAGCAGGATGGATTCGGATTGCCTGTCAATGCTTTCGTTGTTCATCAGATGGGAAAAATCATTTTGAAAGTGAGTCCGACTATATCATTCCTCTGTACCGTTATCATTTTAGTTGTGGTGTGGACTTAACCAATTTTTAAAACTACATCTTATCGTTGTCGTTACAGTTACCATCCTTGGTGTGATTGTATACACAATAAATTATAGTAGAACATAAAAAAAGCATTTTTAGATTTATGATCAAAGGTCAGCTTGTGAAGACAGAGACCTGGACTCAATTCAACTCATTCACCCTCATTGCACGAGAAGGTGATCAAACAATGAAATTTAATCAGACCAGCTCTGCAGCCAAGCGCACATAAAAGCATTTCACCAGTATTTCAGTAAAAGTTCAGTCCTATGAATATTAAAACAGCATATTATCATTTTAATATTTAATATAAATCCACCTTAATAATGCAGAATGATATTAGACTGTTTTGTGCATTATATATCTTCTCTTTTTGTGTTCTGCACTGCTCTGAATTACATGTAAGCATAAGATGAGGCATCATTCTCTAAAGGGTTTTATACTGACAGCCCTCTTAAGGCTGCAAACTGTGATTATTTCATAGTATGTAAATTAGGCAATACTTTTTTCTTTCTTTCTTTCTTTTGGCTGTTCTGTATTGTAATTGCACAGTATCAATATATCAGCTGTTGTCATTAATGAGAGCTTTTAATGTTGAATGTTGCAATTTTCACAAAACAAAGGTTGTAATTATCTCCGTTTCATCTCTTCAAAGATTAATATTTTGTTTTTCCACTGTCATACTGACATGAGGCCAATTTAATCTGGTGTTTTGTAATTATTTTTCTTTTTCTTTTGTAAATTCTAGTTAAGATGGATCGTCAGTTTTCAAGATAACGCACCGTGGGCCTGTTATAACAGAGGAAACAAGCCTAAGAACAGTTAAAGTAATTTTAAGGAAACGACTCAGTCGCACAAACTTCCACAAATTCAAATTAACACCTTGCAGATGAGCTATGATGTCATTGGAGGGGAAATAATAAGGTCATTTTCATGTTCCTCAGAGCTGTTCCTGCTCAGTGCCAAACGCCAACTTATTACACGCTGGAAGAAAATGGGATACTTTGACACACCAAAACATGTGCACATGTCTTTCATTTTCAAGGATCGCCTGCAAGGGGTAAGAGATTTGAAGCACTCTTTTTGATGTAGAGAAAAATCATCTAAGAATCACACCTGTCCATAAAATGTTGTTTTTCATGTAGTTGCTCTGGTCAGACAGCACTGGTACATTGTGAAACTTGTGATGCTGGCATTACAATATTAGCTTAATATGCACACAGTATTGTACACCCCAATTTAATTAATTTCAGGCCTAATTACAGTGTGATATACACCTGGCACTTCCACAGGCACTACCACATTCCAGTTTTTTTAATGCTTTGGCTCAAGCATCAAAGCTGCTGGTTTTGATGGTAGTTGGCACCAGGAAATTTTGGCCGCTGCATAAATAAGATTAGAATGTGGCACATTAAAAAGTACTGCTCTTGATCTCAGTACAACAGGATATTCAGGGGGTTTTCTTTGTCAAAGAAGCATAAAACATGAGGAGTTTCAGTGTGCACCTGCCCCCTTTTTCCTCAAATAATCTATTAAAAACACCAGTTTTCCTTTAAATGTACAGAAATGTGTGAATAATGAGAATATCACACTGTTCGGTCTGAATGAGTGTTTTCGAATCCAAGTCTGTGAATGATCAATAGTATTACGAGCTTAAAGTAACTGTGATGTGCCATGATAACAGTAAATGCTAACACTTTTCACGCCAACTTGAGAAAAGTCCAAAACGAGGTTCAGGTTCAGCAACTGCTGCCAAAAGACCAGATGCAAAACGCAATGAAAGTCTTTCATTACGTGTGATTGCTGAAATAAAGCAGACAAGTGAAAGAGAGATCAGCCAACAAAAACTCCAATTGATCCATATGTTCATTGTTCTAGTTCATGTGTGCCTTTGTTATAAAGGAATATTTATTAAAACTGCTTTTCATTGCAATGTTTTAAATTTGGTTATATAAATTAGGGTGTATTCTAGTTTTTGGAAATAGTAGTCTATTTATGGTTCATTTACCTGTTCAAGTTTAATGTGCTCACCCAGTTGTTCATTCAAAACCCTGTCATACAATATTTAAGTTAATCCATGACTTTTAAAATGGATAATTCATATTTCCTTGTGTGTCTCAGCATGCACAGAGAAAAGTTGCGCAATGAGAAACCAATGGCAGAGAGAAAAGCTTTGAGATTGTTACCATGTAATCATGGGACAGTCTTGAAGTTTGACTTGTACTGGCAAGCCAAGTCTTCAGATCTCCTCAAATTCAGTTCAGCCTACGGAATCACTCTCACACTATGGGGTATCCCTTTTCTGATGCAGCGGCTTTACAAGAGGCATAACTCTCTTTAGCTGCCAATGGAATAAATGGCTTAAGTTTCTGCATTGTGAAGAAGTCTAAACAGAATCCAGCTTCACTCATGACATGTGTTTGAATGTGCTGACAGATTGCTTATGATACTAGTGAAAGATCATCTGAATTCCAATCAAACCACATCACTGGATAAACGACTAGCTCTGGTTAGCCCGCATGCATGACAAACTTGCTTCACAAGTCCTAGCTGGATCCGCTGACATCTGTCAGGCTTTGGTGTGGACATCAAGGATCAAATTACACTGGCTGGCATGAGACAGATTGATAACTCTAATGTCAGTAAAGATCCAATCCAAATTGTTCCCTTTTAAAATGGCCCTGTTGATTAGTTCTGCAATGAAATCCATTTCCTGGCCCCATGCCTATTTCAAGATGTTTATTTCCCAAGTGGTATTTGGCTGTTCAGGACTTGTTCTGGACTCCATTTAAGGAGCCCTAATACACCGCTTGCATCATTTTCAAGACAACTGATTTCAAAGGTGTTTATGGGTTATTTTCTCATCGTTAGCAAAGACTATTGCACTACAATAAATAGTGCAGTGGCTGTGATGGCAGACCAAGAGCAAGTCATATTGTATAAGGCTTACAATGAAGTTAATTGATCTTTAATCGAATTAATCTGAAAATCTACAGCTGTGAAGTGTTAAAACCACACAGCATCTGAAACTCATACTTTAGTAGAATAAGATTAATATATTAACTATATAGTATAGAAATATATATTTATAAAATAAATAATTAAATATATTTAAATAGAAAGCAGTTATTTGCAATAATAGTTCACAATATTGCTGTTTTATTGTATTTTAATAAATTAAATCCAGCCTTGGTGAGAATAAGACGCTTCTTATTATACATTAAAAAAACAGTATATTCAGATACCAGGTCTGGTTGAGCACACTTTCAACGTTTAAAGAGGCATTCATGTGTTGGAATTCCATATGGCCTCAGTAAAGTATGCCAGATCATGCTAGTCTGCTGCATCCTCAATTACCAAACCTAGCACTCAGAGCAGAGCAACAAGATTGATAATTGTACCTTGCAAATTATGTTCAGCACAACGCATTTGGGTAATTTGCATTGTGGTCAATTCCTTTAGTGGATTTGGTGCAAATAAATGACACTATCAGTCGTTGCAATCCATTCTTAGTGAATTACCCATCGTCTTCAGACTTTGTGTTCGTCCATTTGTTTGTTGCTGCCATCAGCTAAACCTGATTCATTGAATCCATCAGTAGGTGACACTTAGACACTCGCAAACAGATCAAAGTGTGTAAGTGGAGCCTGCTATAGGACAGCTAACATTAATTGCCTGTTGTAAAGATGAAGTTGTTAAAGACAACACATTTTTGTGCATTTCCGAACAAAATTACCTCATTTATTTTATTGATAGTTCTAAGGGATCAATAAACCAAAGCCAGGGTTTATTCTCGGCTCCAATAAGATTGACTGAAGAATTACCTCTATTGGAAAGTTCCACAGAAGAAAAGTCAAATATTATTTAGTGCCGGAAACCTCCAAAGGCACACAGACACATATGGACTTGTGGACTGTGATGTGGTTTTACCCATTTTAGACAATAGAAAAAACTGATCTCAAAGTCAATTGACCACTTCTGAAGAGCTGGAACACAGTGTTCCATCAAGAGGAAAGCTTTGCTGTTTTTTTCTTACCTTCTTCATCTGGTTTCCTTTCCCCCCAGTAAAGCCATCACTTTCTTGTATAATAGTAATTTCTCTAGACAGCACAATCTCCACACTAGTCCAGGTGGTTGAATAAAAAGTTCCAGCTTCTAAAGACAAAGGTAAAACATATACATATGTCACATAAATTCAATGTCATACTTTTTATTTATTGGTATGTGAGGATTCCAGATTACTTTAATGTAATGTTCACAACAAGAACTCACATTGACTCAAAAAGGTACAATAAATGAAAAACAGTCCATTTAACATTTTAAGATCCCTCCAAAAACAAAATAGGCAGTGCTAAAATCTTGTCGTTTTTACAGATGTAATAATTCTGTAAAAAATACAGTAAAAATGTAAGCGTAAATGTAATTCACAGAGCAACTTTAAAACTGTAATGTAAAAAAAACAAAAAATGATAACAACAACAGCTATTTTCTGCTAGCAAGGCCATGCTGCTAAAATCTGTTTTGTATACTTTTTACATATACTGACATCCATTATAATGAAACTGCTGGAAAAGAGGGAATCAGAGTTCGTCACAAGTAACTTTTCAACAAGCTGAGGTAAATACTGATATGCAGGATAGAAGGTGCACACAGTGTTATCCACACAAACCCAAAACATCATCATGGTAACACACGACACTATAATAAAGAAATAATATTATAGACACTATAATAATTTTTAATGAAAATAAATTAAATTAATGTATTTTTTAAATGTATTAATTTAATGAAATAAATGTATTACTTAAATGTAAATGTATATATATATATATTTATATATATTTGCATTTTTTAAATGTATTAATTTAATGAAATAAATGTATTACTTAAATGTAAATGTATATATATATATATATATATATATATATTTTATTTATTTTTATTTTATATATATTTATTTCAATATTTCAATATCATTTGGGAAAAAAATATCTGCGAATGGAGAAAAATGCTTTTTGCTGATTTTTCTTCCCTCAAACCGACCCTGAGCCGATTCTAACAATTTCATTGGTCATGTCAATCACAGTGCAGATTGCCTATACATAACTAGGCCTACTGTACTAACAAATACCCCTAACCTTGATGTTATCATTGGTAGCACATCCTAATAATTTCTGTTTGTCACGACTGAATCCATCCATAATGTTTCTGAACGTTTTTTTGGCAGGTGACTGCGTTGAACTTGTTTTCGGGGGAAAAATACACTCTTAACATGCAAAAGTACAGATAATTACTTTGTTGTTTCAAATGTTAACCAAAGACAAAAAGTGTAAATCATGCTCTGCACGATCTTCTATTTTCTGTAAACGAAGCGGCTGTTGCATGATGGTTGCAGGTATTGTGGTGAAATGTTCCACCCATCTGTCTGTCGATTCTGTGTTCCATCAGGTGAGATTTCATTCTACCTTCAAGTTGCACATAGTTATTACATCAAAGTGCCTGCATGGAGTGTTGCAATAATCCACGCGGAGGCAAGCCAAGCGTCAGGTATTGAGGAGACGAGGGCTGTGGAAGAGG
The DNA here is from genome assembly GCF_965113295.1 of Leuciscus leuciscus. Taxonomy (NCBI): domain Eukaryota; kingdom Metazoa; phylum Chordata; class Actinopteri; order Cypriniformes; family Leuciscidae; genus Leuciscus; species Leuciscus leuciscus. Next base: position 10,428,992 of record NC_138741.1, read on the forward strand.
GGTCAAGACCTTCCACTGCCGCCTGGATCATGAAAGAAAGGTTTGTGCCCAGAATAAAAGACAGGGAATTTCTGGTTCCCACATCTGAACAGCTTGAAACAAAGGGGGAAATGCAATTCTGTGATGTTATCAGATAGATTTATTTGAATGCACACAGGATTTCCTGTCATGCAACATGAAAATATCTATATATATAAAACATTGTTAGACTTCGAGTTTATTGCATGTTCTTTTGACTCTATGAATATCATACTCTTGAATCTTTTTTCTCCTTGGAAACAGGAGGATTTTTTGAAAAGATCAAATTGGATGTTACCCTAGTTTTCCATCTTCCCTGAGGGTTTTGGAACCACTTCTATTTACAACAGTTCTCCTGCAAAATTGTGCCATCTATCATTCCTGTAATCCCAGGCTTTCCTATTAATTAGTGAAGCTAGGAAATATGCAGAATGAGGTACAGGCGGGCCATGCTGTCAGCGTTGTATCTGTAAGCTAACAAAACTGCGCAGTGGATGTAGAGTAGAAGGGAAGCGAAAAGGCTGTCAAAAGCAATATCAGGCTGTTATTGTGCTGAATACAAGATGCTTTACATTGAGTAATTTACATGAGTACCAGAATGTAGAAAACAACCAGAGCTTGACATTAACACCAAACAAATGCGGGTGTATTTCAGCAGTGGTGTGTGACGCAGTCACTTTGCCACTTTGGCGGGATGAATTTGATATATAATACATACATTTTTCAATTGAAGTCTTTTAAAAAGGCATCTGAAATAATAAACCGAGTGCAGAGTAGTTGCGCGCTCTCATCTCTCCGACAGCGATTTGACACACAAGCCTGCCTCCCCACACTCACTCGTTTCATTTGCTCTGGATGAATATCGTGTTACAGGGCTTGAATTTCGGCGTGGGATTGCGCGTATTGCGCATAATTTTACTCATTCCCGCAGATTTCGTGCTCACAAGTGCGTGCACATAAAGCCACCTCTCAGTATCAAATTGAGGTTTTTCGCTGCTTATTGCGCTTAAACAGTCAAATACACACAACATAATGTCAAAATGTCGGTCTTGGCGAGTATTCACAAAAACACAGTCAGTTACAGTATGTTTTAAGTGAACATGAACAGTTGAGAAAGAAAATGCACATGTAACAGTAGCCTATGGAGTTGTGTCATGTCTTAAAGTGACAGCAGCATAATATAGGCTACCTGCTGCTAAATGATCAGATCATTAAAAAAAATTATATTTCCCATGGTATCAATGTCAAATTTGTGGCCAATGAAAATGCTGAGGTTTTCTAACTTCTAAAACCTTAGCGAAAGAGTCTAAAGTCTAAAGAAAGTAAAAATTACTGAGCACACATTTAGCAAACTGAAGGACATCTTTAAGTGAGTTCAGCATTCTATGAGACCACCCATATGATGAAATACTGTGAGGGAAAAAAGAAATTGGACTGTAGATCACCTGAAAGGGGGATGGATAGACTACTTGTTGTTGCCTTCCTTTGACTGTGTTGCATTTGCGGTCAGGCTAACAGCAATACCTCTGATGACCTCCAGCTTGAATGTATTGATCTGTAAGTAAAGTCTCAGTTGAGTGATTGCACCTCCAATGCCAAGCTGCCTTTTCTGTTCCTTGTGCTGTTGCCGAAACCAAAACATCCATCTCACTCAAGCTAGCTTGTTCTGATTGCCTCTATCAGCACAAATAGTCATACAACATTCACCCATTTATTTGAACTAGCCATTTAAAAGTTTTATTTAAAAGTTTAGCCCACCAACTGTGTTTTGAATTATCTTGATGGGTTGGTGACATGTATTTACCAAAACGTAGCACAAAAAAGCAGCCCAGCCCGACTCTATATAGATTTCTATATTCTATAACATTTCTTATGGAACACAGAATTGTTTTATGGGATCAAAATAAGTGTTTGAAATAAAAAAATTAAATTGCTCTTCACATTAATATTATGGCTGTATACTTTCATGCCTTTATTAAAGTTGAATTTATTCGAGAATTAATATTTAAGACAATAAATAAATTTATTTAAATGCATTTATTAGTTTCATAAATGTTTATTGTTTTAATCCTTTCTTACTGTAACAAAATGTTGCATTTTAGTACAACTAACTAGGTTGCCTATGCTAAGCCCTAAGCTAACAGGACAATATTAGTCATGAACAAACATTCTTCCAGTTAGACCTGCATGATTAATCGGTAAAAGATCGCAATCTTGATTCAATAACCCACGCGATCTCAATCCTAAATGACAATGATTCGCCTGTATCTATTAAACCTTTGACTAAATCATACCGGAACATTCAGATCTGCGTTTGCGCTGTCGCTGACCCAGATAAAGCAGTTCATGTAAAGGTATGAAACAGCTTCAAAGTAGTTCAACCACACAATATCGTTATTTCTGTGTAGCTCGGATATAAACTGATCACCATTTGAAAGTAACTTTGGGCTTCAAATAACTATCTTTACAAGTTACTGTTAAAAAATTGATTTGTCATTGAATCATTCATTCAAGAGATTAGTTCAAAAATGCTGATTCATCCTAGCCTGGCAAGCCAGACCTACATCATCAAGATGTTAGGTCTGGCAACTCACCATAGACACGGCTCATCCGAGGGGCGGGATAAACGGCTGTCCGTCCAATTCCCGAGCGTTTTCCCAACAGCGGAGCTAACGTCAGTTGAAAGATTCAACTTTTGAATCTGGCCGGCAAAACTACGAACACATCTTCTTTTTTTAAGAATGACTTAAGTGCCGTTCTTTGCTCTTTTCTCAAAGAAAAACTTAACTCCAATTCCTCCAGAGTCGCGGCCTCATAATGTTGGCGGCCGAAGCCGATTCGAAAGACTGTTCTCCAGCAGCAGCTCTTCTTTGTTTTCAAGTAGCAGGGAACCGTCACAACTCTGTCGTCATTATGTTAAGCCCGCCCCGCCTACTCTAAACACGATGTGATTGGCCTGACCCAATTTAGGTTTTTACAGCTCAAAAGTCAACGGAGAGTTGCTAGACTACCCTGGCTGCAAAATACATTTTGCTGCCGCTAGGGTGCGTCTAGATTTCTAGGCTAGATTCATCCTGTAATGAAACAAGTGAAGCATGAGTGAGTCATTGAATCTTTCATTTAAACATTTTTATTTATTTATTCATTTTTTTATATATTTAAAAAATATATATTTATAGACTGCAGCAGTTAACATTTTGTCAGAACCTAGTAAATTATATGTTATTTTGTTTAGTTGTCCATTCAGAATCGCGGGAGAAACGTACCTCTGTTTAAAACAAAAAATCGTGATTCTCAATTTATCCAGAATCTTGCTGCTCTACTTCCAGTAACAGTAATAGAAAATTAATTTAAAGTTATCTGATCTTAATAATGTTCTCAAAACTTTAGCACACAAACGTTATTTATACACTGTTGGGGTTCTTTTACACGACAACAGCGTTTAGCCTATACCTGAAAACGCAAACTTTTAAAAACAGGTTTCAAAGTGAAAGTTTTTGAAAATGGTCTCCGTGTAAACAACAAAAACACCATTCTCTGAAGACGATGACGTCATGCACATGCAAATTACGTGTTCAGTCCATAGTGTTTCATCGCCATCTAATGGTCTGACAGCAGAATACAGGGTTTTTAGTAGTTTTTCCAGATCTGTGTGAATGGGGATCGTTTTTACAATTGTGTCGTCTGTGCGTGGAAAACTCAAAGGACAAACTTCTTCGTTTTAAGCATATCGTTGTCGTGTAAACGTATCCTATCATGGACTTTTAGTTTGCTTTCATTCATTCTCATGTGTTCCTTTGCTTTCCTGCCACTCCTTGGTTTCCATGGTCACCGTCATTATGAGTTTCTTTGGTTCAGCTGTGTTCTATTAATCATCTTGTTTGAGTCACTATTTAAGTTCTGTCTTCACAGTCTGTCATTGTGTGTTGCTCCCATCTGTTTGCCTGTTCTGAGGATTATTGATATTAAACTCGTGTTGGAATCTTATTCTTTATCTTTGCCTGTTTACCTGCAACCACCCGTGACAGTTACAAATTCTTGAGAACATTCAAAATAATGTTTGCAAAATTATTTTTGAATGTTAGTCCAGTTTATTAAATGTTATTAATTGATATTCAAAAATATAACGTTTTCATAACTTAATAGGAACAGTATAGAAAACATTCTTAGAACATTTTTTTTTTGTTTTTTTTTTGGCAAGTAGGTCAATAGGCCTACTGCTCTTTATGTTCAGTAGAATGTTGATGTGATTCAAATCAGTCTGAAGCTGATCCAGATGAACTTTTATAAACAATAATGAGTGGAATGTTCAAAGTGGCATGTTTTGTTTAAAAGTTCTGTACCAAGGTTCATTTGTAAGTTGCTTTGGATAAAAGCGTCTGCTAAATGATTAAATGTAAATGTAAGGTAAACATGCTTTCCCCGTACAAATCCTGTCTCTTGATTCCAGTAATTGCCTAGCACCAGTCGCTCATTTGAGGAGTGCATGACCGAGTTCCTTGTTGTGATGCTCCATGCCGAGTGACACCATGCATGAGTAAATCAAATTATGTTTCCCAGTAAGCATTCTCGCAACCACAACCAAATGATATCATCTGCATATTTCAGCTATGCCTCATGCCACATCCATAATGTTATGACTAAACTTTTGATGTCATCCCAGTGGAATTAGCTGCAGGAAATGCCAAAAAAGTGACTCTTTCATCAGATTTCTGAAGACATACCCCTCACTTGTTTCCCTTAAACCTAGTAGGTTTGCCAGCGCTTGTTACGGAAAATCATGAGCTCCTGCTGTTTTAAAAATGATGAAAGCTGCCATGCCTCTCGCAGAGCTGATTTACAAAAACATTGAGAGAATAAATTGATGTCTGCATTTTTACACATTCTTTGCATGCTCAAGGTACATTCCAATTGTCTGATATATATTTGCTAAATAAAAATTTATATATTTATTTAAAGGTAGCCCTATAACTTTTGGCCCTCTAGCGTTTAAAAAACAAAACTGCATGCATTTTGCTGAAGGACGTGGTTTTGCTTTGCGTGACTGCGAATGAATTTGAACCTTTACAATACATAATGCTTTACAATGAACTCTGTTAGATAGCAATATGGCAATTTCTTTGTTCAATAAAATACCTTACTCACCTGTTCAGTAATAAAAAAATAAAAAAGCCATCTCGCGCGTCGCTTCAAATCCCCCAGTTCTCCGAAAAGCCAAGCCTCTGTCGTGTTCTATTTTTGTCAGCAGACTCTCCTCTGTTCGGCGTTTTTTTTTCGAGATTTAAAGTGTACCATGACAAACTTTCTCGCTCGTTGACCACTGCCAGTCCCACACCAGAAACCCATCAAAGAAGATCGGAGCAACTTTTCTTTGTTTATGGTTCGGAAATGACGAGACATGCACGGGTGAGTGACGTATGTAGCTATGCAATTTCTAGTGAAAACCATTTTGCTAGGTCTAAATATAAACACTTATGGTTTGCCATATAGTAAATCAGGGTAAAACAAAAACACGTTTTGGAAGGATTGATTGACTCATTATTTAAATTTGGTTAATTTTGAACAAAAATAGTTACATAGGCTACTTTAATTTTATTTTATATATATATATATATATATATATATATATATATATATATATATATATATATATATATATATATATATATATATATACATGTATATATATTATGAATATACAATGTAATTTTTATGTGGGAGATTTAATGGTTGACTGTGTTTTATGACATTACAGTGCATTTTTAAGTTAACTGTAAACACTGCATCTCGGGACCCTGGGAATCAGCTTTAGTCTCCAGTAATTCTCATTTATCTACGCAAGACATGGACCACAAATAATTTCTCCTGTAGACTAATGCTAAAAAATGTGCTGCATCGTGGTGTTTATATGGGCACTGAAAATGTTTTCATTTTTCGCCAATTTCCAATTGATGTACGAATTATAGCAGTGTATGTCACTAGACAATATCATGGCTCAATATTCCCATAAGATTCAGCCGTAGGATCCAAAATGCATTAGGTTTTCATTATGAGCAGAGTAGTGTGGCTCATGCTGAAGGTGCACTCTCTCTGCACCCCATTTATTCAGAATGAAGGGATGGCGGCTTCAGTTCATTGACCTCTTTATCTGATGGTGTGCCTCTGTCATTGAAGCCGTCAGAGTGGAAGGATTAGGCCCAGCTTATATCGATATTTTGAAGAACACACATTCGCATTTCGAGAGCGAGCAAGAGAAAATAAAAGACGGTAACAGAAACCCACTATGAATATGATGGGGGAGATCTGGGGTCATAACAGTGTGTTTGTGAGATATGTTTTCATCACGCCAACAGACAAAGAAAAGAGGAAATGTCAGTATGGTGAGATCTAGCTGATTATAGCTTTAGCTGTTAGCATGTCCCATCATTAACAGTTCTGCATTATGTTAGCTTAGCTACTGCACAGGTAAACACTGTCTTACTGTCTCTCACACACATATTATTTCAGTTTAAACATAATTATGCAATCTCAGTATCTTGGTTAATATGATTTAAATTCTGGAAGACCAAATAGTTATCAGTTTAGCCTTATCTGGAATCACACAAACAAGCTATACAAAACAAGACATTGTTTTCTCAATGAGATGAGTTAGAGTCCTTACAATTTTACCTTTTCTAGTCTTTTCTGACTTATGGAACATGTATACATGTATGTATGTAAGTTTTATGATAAAGGCCTGATTCTTCTGACATATTTGTCTGTTATTGTGCTCTGGTGTCAGTAGTTTGGAAGAGCCTTTTAAATGTTTTAGTAACTTTGGTATTTCATGCTGTTAAGGCCACATATACAGAAGAGAAATTATACTCTATCCATGTAAACCTTTCTTTTTTGAAACACATTACCATAGATTTATGCATAATGCATTGCTATGTCTGCACATATCTACCTCAATGTCAAAAAATGACTAGACTGCATAGGTTATATCAGTACTGATTATAAGACCTATCTGTTTCCCAATGTTTTCCACAAGGGACCCTGGATTTAAATCAGATACACTTCAAAATCCAACACACCATAAATTCAAGGAGAAAAAAATGTGCAAACACTTTTTTTAAATCACATAATAATTTAATTTAAATCCCGTTCATTTAATATAATATTGAAGGTATCCATCCATTTACCCACCCATCCATCCATCCATCCACCCACCCATCCATCCATCCATCCATGCATACATCCGTCCATCCATCATCCATCCATCCATCCATCCATCCATCCATCCATCCATCCATCCATCCATCCATCCATCCATCCATCCATCCATCCATCCATCCATCCATCCATCCATCCATCCATCCATCCATCCATCCATCCATCCATCCATCCATCCATCCATCCATGCATACATCCGTCCATCCATCCATCCATACATACATACATACATCCATCCATCCATCCATCCATCCATGCATACATCCGTCCATACATACATACATACATACATGCATATATACATAACACTTAGCTCCAGTCTTTGAATCTGATTGGACAAGCGTCATTGACTAATTCTACAGCACTGGGACTTTTCACTCTTTCCATAACTCCGTCTCAGACTGTCAGTCTTTGCATTACTGATGGAGAGTTTCAGTGGTTCTTTTTGCAGGTTACGCCAGTAGGTGGCGACATGTGACTGCCTGTATAAGAGAGCCATTTGAACCATTCACTCAACAATTTGTTCAAAAACCCTTCATTCAGGAAAAAAAAACATCTAGGCCTAGTATGGGTTGCTCATAGATGTTGGCTATGAGAACATTTTTATTTCTTTTTTGTCTCATTTAAACAGGGAGTGATCTTACAAAATCAAAAAAGTGAACATACTTAAAAATACTGACATGAATCTGTTAAAACCACGAGAGCTCATGTTTTACAGTGTTTTTTTTACCATGGTAATGCACAATATGAAACCCTTTTCTCTTAAATATGGTAAAATTACTGCAACACATTGCTTCTTGTGGCTGCAGTGGCAGTAGCAATATGATAAAACACACTTAAAACATTTACAGTATTAATAATATTAATCTTAAATAATAATAATAATAAATTCTTCCATCGACTAATATGGTTCATATCAGCATTTTTCAGTTTGTTTCACTAACTAACTAAACAATTACAGTATTATTATGGTGAGCAAGATCTTCAAAATAAATTTTTTTCTTCTTAATTTATAAACTGAAATTAATTCTAGACTGAGGAAAAGAGGATTTGACACAGCACTTTGCGATCACATGCCTGCATATATAGTCAAATGTTGTGTATTATACCCATAATGCACTCTGCCTTGCAGTTTTTCATATGCTAATGAGCTGTGGGGCTGAGTGCTCTAAATTAGTCTGTGTGATTGAGACTGGCCTATTTGGAGAAGGCCTGGCTGGTTTTGGGGAATGGAGAGAGTGGAGAGGCCCTCCACCTCTTTTGTGTGGGCTGGTATAGGCACAGATGTTCCCCTCGCCCCACACAGGGCCCCACACTCCCTAATCGCCACCTCGTATGTGTGTGGATTGCACCTGCCTGCCTGCAATCTATCCCCTTGTTTTTCCGTGCTTTCTCGTTCCCCCTCGTTCAATCTCTTTCTTTCATTCTTTCATTCGCTCTTTCACTCTCTATGTGAGCCGTACTAGCCGAATGACCTCCAAATCTTTTCTACCGTCCAGGATGGACGATTACTTAAGCCCTGAATAGCGTGTGGAGTGGAAGGCAGGGAGTGGTGTGGGATATTTTTAATGTTATTTAGGGGGAACCAAGGGAGGTAGATGAGTTGGTTTCCCCTCTCCAGCTGGATAGAATTTGGAACTTAATACCCAAAGCGAATAAGACTAAACCTAAAAAACCTCAACGCTCTGGCCGCACGGAGTTGCCTCTGGGTTTGCTGTATATACTGTAGGTGAGAGGGGGAGGAAACAGGACCGTGGTGCTTTATTTTATGCATCTCCCCCACAGTGAAGTGAGATTTTTTTCAATCAAGTGATTATGCTGTCAAACTGTGTAAGAAAATGAAGTTTGCTCTTGTGACTCCCAGGGTGTTGTCTGGTAGCAGAAAAGGCCACTGATGTGTTGTTGACAGGTCAACATCGTAAACATGCATACTTTATTCCAAAGGGACTGAATATGAACGAGGCATACTTTAACATACAGTTCCTCGATGAACACAACGTGTGTTACAATCTTATTATAATCTTCCCATCATTTTCAATATATCTATAAACAACATTGTAATATCTGTTTTACTGTTGATTTATGCAGGTTTAATCAAATCATATTTAATATAAAAATAATTGTATTACAGTAAATTGAATCTAATGAGAAGTACCATTAAGAATAATGGGAATAAAAAAATAAAATAAAAAATATAAAAACACGCATTGCAATTAGTCTTTATTAATCCTAATGTATTTAGAGTTTATTATACCTGCATGAATTCTTAAGAATATGTTCAATAACATTAATTAATATGAACATGAATATGTCCTGAATACATTTTATCCCAATTTTAAAAAAAGAAGAAGAAATTGCATAAATATTTAAACATCATGGTTATATTCGTTTGTACTGCCAGTGCCAATTTTATGCAGATTCAATCAAATATTAATCATATAAACATAAATGTATTACAATTAATTTAATCTAGTGAGAATCACCATTAAGAATAATTGGAATTAAAAAATAAATAAATGAAATGACTCATTACAGTTTAGGGAATTTGAGGGGAAACATTCATAATTATGTAAAATAATGTCACAATGAAAAAAAAAGGTCCTGTTTTGTTCAAAAAAAGGTTTGTTCATTCAACTATAATTATGCATATTTTTGTCTTTTGATTTTTGTGGTGAAATGTGACCAGGGTTTTCGTAAGATTCACCCTATTTATCTTAGAATTGAATTGGGTTCTTTGGGATCTAAATGATCATAACAGACTGTGTGTATATACTGTAGAATGTTTACAAAATCAAAAGGTTCAAAACAGCACCCAACCAGCAGGTTAAAAATGAGTTCAAACTAATCCAAAAAACTTGAGGGAATATCAAAAACAAATGTTATGTATGTATGCTAAAATGCAACACATGTTAAAGTAATCTTTATTGTGTCACTGAAAGTTTAGTGTAAAGTAGGTTAGTGTGAAAACACAAGTGGTAGGAAATGCATCTTCACTTTTAAGAAATAATGTATGTAAATAATTCAACAATTCATGAACTTATTGTTCTGTCACCAGTACTGCAAGGAACTTGTTTGTGACAGACTGCACTGAACTCAGCATGGAGTGCATTGTGCCCCTCAGTCATGCAGCGCATTTGCATTTACTAGAATGATAAAACTACTAAAAAGAGGCTAAGTTAATTGAATGAGCAACAATTAATCTTTCAGTTACTGAATTATTAACCGCCGAGCAAAGCCAATGAGGCGAAGAGATTAGCTGCATGACAGGCAGGTGTTTGATAGTTACACTCCTGAAGGGCAGATCCTTACCATCTAAATTTAATGGCTCGACTGTATGCTTGCGTTCAAGAGCCGGTCGCTCCTCGATTGCTTTGCTCCGTCTATCTGACTGTTGCAAAATGATGCTGGGGGTGGAGTGATTATCCAAGTCCCTGATGTACCGCAGTCAAAGCAGTCATGGTTACCCGTTTCTCTCCCCACAAAAGGCAAGTGCTGGTCTGACATGCATTCAGATGAGGCTGTCGGTGATTATCTTCATAAACACCATCTGTTGCTGCTCCTCTACTCACCTGCCCAAATACATCACACAAAGAACAAACAAATGGTTAATCTGCCGAGCATGGAATGGGATTCTGGAGTAGATACATGGGATTTGATTTATCCTAAAAGAAATCCGTAAACAATAAAAACAAGTGATAGTTCACCGTAAAAAAAAAAAAAAAAAAAAAATCTGTCTTTATTTACTCAATCTCATGTCGTTTCAAACCTTTATGTGATTATTTGTGTGTGTGGTTGAAGAGTTGAAGTATAATTTACCTTTGATAATTAAAGGTAAACTAATGTATGCATTTCGCAGAGAAACATTGTTTTGTGCTTCGGCTCTGCGTGAGTGTGCGGATGAATATGGTTATCCTACTTCTCATAAAACATTCACTACTAGACTTAAGAGATATAACCAGTTTAGATGGAAAGGATCTCAAGCTGCAGCCAAAACTCATGAAATGCGTCTCTATAGCACTCATTGTACTGTATTTATCGTGTAATTTATGCGCGAAAATGAGTTTTTGCGTGCATTACAATTCGCAGTTTTCGCGTGCATATGATACACACATTACACCCACGTACCCCACACCACTAATCCTACCCAAACGTATAATACGCACGAACCCCACACTGCTAATCCTACCCAAGGGGTTTACAGTACGTATCATATGAACGCAAAAACAAATTTTTGTGTATAAATTGCACGATAAACACAATGCGTGCTATAGAGACGCTGACTAGCTGAAGACGTTACTTTAGCTTTACCCATTAATAGGCAATCTACTTCCTTGAAAATAAATTCTCCTTAATGAAATTATCTTTCACAATAGATAATGCTTTAATTGCATAAAAAAGTCATCTCCACGTCGCTTTTACAACATTATATCCCCCTCAGTTCTCGCCACCTCCGAACAGCCAAGCCAATGTTGATTCTCGTTTTATTACGTTCACTTTTAGTAATGATGCTGAAAATCCAGCTTTGCCATCACAGGAATAATGACATTTTAAAATAAATTAAAACAGAAAACTGTTCTTTTGAAAAGTAATAACATTTCACAATATTGCTGTGTTTTAATCAGCCTATGAGAATAAGAGCCTTCTTTCAAAACCATTAAAAAAAACTTACTGACCCCAAACTTTTGAATGGTAGTGTTAGTGTATATATAGCCTACATATATAGCCATACTCATTATCATAATGAGCTATGATTAAATAGCAGCAGGTCCTGATTTTTACTTCTAGCCTTTTTAGAATGTAAATATCTGGGATCTTCTTTATCTTCTTTAATCCAACGAACGTGAGAGCGGCTAAATTGCATCATATTGACTAGTCTGTCTGCATTTGCTGTTATGCTAAATAAAAACTGAGTGCTCCATCTCATCCTCCAATTAATAGATGTTAGTAATTATCCAACCAATACCTTTCTATCAGTTTGTCCCATATCCATCACTAAGTTAAAAATAAATTGAAATCAATATCCCAGCAGTGGCTTGGGACAGCATCATTGCTTTCAATGGTAGAACCCTGGACTGAATAACCATTATTGATCTCCTCTAGGAATATTCTCTTTTTTATCTCATCTACCCCACAAGATAAGTATTCCTCTCATCTCCTCCAATGGAAACCGTCTCAGGTGGCGACAAACTGCTCTGTGTTTGTTCTTATCGACTCTGCTTTGATAATAAATGCAGAGATTGCAGAGTGATGGAGCGGGGAAGGACAAAAGTGGAGTTGCGCTGATAACACCTAACAAAGTTGAGATTTATGCTTCTCGACCCCAAACACACACAAACAAAACCCTTTTTTCAACCAACCACAAACTGCTTAAAAAAAGAGATCAAAGAGTTAGGAGAAAGAAAGTGTGTGTGTGGTGGTTGTGTTGGTGTGTGGGGCTCAGAGGTGAGTCAACGAACATCAGCTATCTTCTGAAACCTAGTGAGCTGCCTAGACAGCATTTTAAGACACCTTAAGGCATCTTTACACAGTTAAGTTAAGGCTACTCTGTGCCAGCTCAAAATTCAGTGTAAGGATACAATGCTGCATAAAAGCCACACTAAATTATGAATGCTCTGACCCACCTTATCCCCTAGTATCAAAGTATACAGTTACAATTGTTGTGTAAATGCATTTATGCCACTTCTGAGCAGCATTAAACACGCCTAAATGCTGCTTTAGAAGCGCTTCTGTGCCAATTTTGAAATGTAAATTTGACAATAGATACACTCCAGATTTGAAAGCTATTCCAATAGGTACTGTAGCAACATTATGCTGCCTTCTATTGTCCTATTAGCCAAATCCTAAAGCATTAGTGCATGTCTCTATTTTCCAGTATTTTTGTATACAGTGTATTTGTTATGCCTGTTAGTACATGAGACACTGCATGAGGCCGGCTAAGGCAAAGGACTTTAATTAAAAACTATAAAAAATAGTGAAGTGAGTGAGTGAAAGAGAAGGCAAAAAGTGTGAAATGCAATCACAAATTCTCGTATGACAGGCCCACAATGCTTTGTTTGTGTTCAGAGCGGCCTCAGCCCTATACAGTATCACAGTGAGTCCAGCACAGCAGCGGAGGACATTTTGGCCTTCTGTTTTCACGGGCAACAAATCCATCAACGCCCACTCTGGGCATGCGAGACAAAGCGCAGCGCAAACTTTGTGACCTGCCTTTGGAAATGAAGCCCCGTTTGCCGTAATGACTCTAATGACAATTTGCTTATCCTCATCGGAGGCCCTGCCATCAGTCCCTGGAGAGCTGGAACATCTGGTGGGGTTTTGCCTGCGCCACAGTACCCGCACTGAGGGGCACTCACAGCTGGGAGGGAGGGATAGATGGTGTCATGTTCAAGAACGACCATGGCTTTAGTGCTTCACTTCCAGCCACTGGTGTAAAAATCCCACAGATGGAGATCAATGTCAATGAAGCAAACTTCAGACAAACCTATAATTGTCAGCTCTCCCTTTTCCCCCTTTTCCGAATGTCCCATCTGCAGTGTTTATTTACTTTGCCTGAGGATGCATATATGCGACTCTTATTTAGTTATCCTTCGTGTACTTCCCATTAGTCCCTATACTTCAGAGACTTTTGCTGGCCTGACAAATTCCACTTACTTTTTCCACCACCTGGCTCTGGTATGTAGCATCCAGCATAAAATCAAGTTCCATCACAGTTTTTATTTGAATATAAAATGTTCTGCCAGATTACAGAAGTTTCAAAGACAAAATCATATGTCTGGCTGATCTAATGTGGTTATATATGTATATATATGTGTGTATATAAATAAATATAATTGATTATATATATATATATATATATATATATATATATATATATATTTATTTATTAATTAATATGAGGGTGAATAATAATAATAATAATAATAATAATATAATAAGCCCCCAAAAACAGAAGACAAAATGAAATGGAATGTAAATGTGAATGTGAATGTATGGAATAGGAAGAATATGAATGGATGTCACATAAAAGTGTTTGTCCTAAGCACATGTAGTTAAACCTCTGAGCCAATAGATGTCAGTGTTCCTGAGTCTTTAGATGTTAGGATTGAGAACCTTGATGTATGCAATGGAGGAATACTCTGCCACCCACTCTGAGGCCTGCTGTTGTTGTTCATCTCATTTTGGATTCTTACAAGGTTATAGTACAACTGAGAGCATCAGCCTATCAGGATTTCTCAAATCAGCATAACACAAGAAACAAAAGGCAAGTGGTATAAGATAATTATTTTTGCTGGATGTGCTGAATTAATCTGGATGTTTGGCTTTAAAGCAGGGGTTTATTTACTACACTTCCTCTCAGGGATTTTGGGGGAAGTCAAGTGTATCAGGTGGCATGGGTTGAAAGAAACACCACATCCAAGGCTATCAATCCCTCCCAGCAAGGGTTGTTTTTCACAGCTTATGCATCTAAACCACTGTTTGATGGTTTATTAAGCTAATCAGTGAAGAAATCACTTTCCTTCTCCATGTGGTAGACTTGCCCAAACTGATTTGAAAATCTTTTGTTGAAAATAGACCTTTTTCAAAGGTACAGCTTACAAAACAAAGGTCGGACTCCTTAGACTGTTCAAAAGTAAACACTGGCATACAAGTGAAAACTAAAGAAGAGGAATATATATATACTGTAGTATGATTGCAATTTTATATTTAGTTTAGAATTAGACTGTAGAAATAGTGACGTCAGATTGGAAAATTAATACCGCCATGTAAGAAATGTAGGCCTTAATGAAATAAACCGTATGTGCATGGTAAATACATTACTAGAGTGTATATACACTTTTTTCTTTTTTCAATTTTTTTTCTTATTTCGTTTCTTACATTTCCATATTATCATCAGTATTGAAAACTGTTGTGCTGCTTAATATGTTTGTGGAAAATGTGATTTTTCAGGATTCTTTGATGATAGAAAGTTCAAAAGAACAGTATTTATAAAAACTAGAAAACTTCTGTAACAGCTTCAAGTCTTCACTGTTACTTTTTATCAATTTAATTGATCCTTGCTGAAAAAATAAAAATCTTACTGACCCCAATCATTTGAATGTTTAAGTATGTGTACAGTATATTTATGTCAAAAAACGGTCCCGACTCATCTCCAGATAAGTCATACTGTATGTTTATCAAAATGCATTATCAGTGATTCCTAGGTGTTTGCACGTACATTTAGCCCGCACTCAGAGTAATGTCGCATATAAGTACTTCATGTACATGAGAGCGGAGGCTTTCTGTGTCTCGCGCTCTTAAGACATTTAAAAGGCAGGCAGAAGGTGGGGACCTCTTCAGATCCAGGCTGCTATTAGAAGGCTTGTGATCTCCTCGTGTTTACCCACACTTACAAGACCCACATTGGCGTACGCGGCAGCGCACTCAGCCAGGGCCTCTTTGAAGTGATGTTGATCCTTCAGAGCAGCCTTAGTAAATTGCACTCTCTCTGTGTCTGTGTGCCTTGGAGATAGAGGGACGCATATGTAGAGCTTACACTGTGATCTATAGACTCTCCACATCTTTCTCTGATCTGAAACAAATAATGAACGAAAGGCAAGAGCTGGATCGGCTCCTGTCAGAGCAATTTCGCCCGCATTCAGTGCCTATCAGTGCCTTCAGAATGAGCAAAAAAGGAGAGGAACTCATTATAAAACCCCACAGTGAATGCGTGCACTTGGTGTACAAGAGGCTTTCAAACTACTTCAAACTAAGCACCCTATGTTCCCTGAGCATTTTGTTCATTACGTCAGAGAAATGACATTCGTTTGTCTGATCCAGGAGTAGTGCTCTTTACCCAAGCTGGCTTAAATAATGATATGTTTTCAGCATTGTGCACCAGCACCTTCACATTAGCATAATTGAATGGTTGAAATGCTACAAAACAGCAGGCTGAGCAGTAAACTGGGTCGTATGCAGCTGAATCTGCTGTAATGGCACTAGATGTGTTTTTATGTTGCAGAGAGGTATTAAGGCATGTCGTCGCATATGTTACAGACATTAAGTTGGTGTGATTGAAGTGCCATTTTAAATTTAAGAATACAAACAACGATAATCTCATTCTGTCTATCATTATAGAGTGTGAGAAACAAAATCGATCTCATCTGTGAAAAATAAATAAAAAGACTGGTTTATCTTTTTCTCTTTCTACAACTACATTTCTTAAATGACACCTTAGAAGTAAGAAGAAGTGGGGGAAAAAAGAATTCATGTTTTTCTGATAAAAATCGTAATTGCAATTAAAATTATGATTATTATTATTAAAAGTTCCGGGTTTGCTCTGCTTGTTGTGGGCTGTACAGTTGGGCCAATTATAATACAACTATATAATAATAATAGTAATCATAATAATAATTTTACCCGATAAAAAGTTAAAACAGAATAAGAAAGATTACTCTTGTAATCTTTTTATTGTAAAATAAAGAATATTGAAAACATTGACTAATAATAATAATTTTTATTCACAGCAGTAAAATTACAATACTACTACTAATATTTATCTAAATTTCTTCATTTTGAAACATTAAACCAAGCTTTTCTTTGTCAGAAAACTGCATTCAATAATTTAATTAAATCACAGCCTTTGCCACTTGATAATTGCACTAAGCCATGCTGCAATTTCGATTGGATTGGTTAATCGGCTGATGGATTAATCGTGCAGCCTTACCTAAGTTAGATTCCCAAATGGACTTTAGTGCTGAAGTTACATGTATTGGGAAATGGCTGCAGATTTCATTTCTTTTCTCTTTCTATCCAGTCATACGGGCGCTGGTCTGAATCCAAGCAAATGACAGTACAAGAGAGTTTGTCTGTGAGGTCTAGTCCGTATTAGGTGATTTGATACAAATGCTCTGGCACTGAAACAGAGACACACGGGAGAGAGCCTGTAGGTTCAGGCTGAGAGGAGAGCAGGTGAATGGAGGTAAAGGTTTGGCTCTGTCAGTTTATTTGGTCATGGTTTTCATCCACCTCACACAGACCGTCAGAGAACTGACGGACCATGCAGATGTGGGCCGCTCATCAGCCATCAGTGGATCCAGAAATACAAAACATAGCGCAAGTTGCTTTTTGAAAACACTTTTGTAGTATAAATTATGAAGTCATCATCATCATCATCATTATTATTTGCTGCATCATTGTATCATGAGTATTATTTTCATAGTGTGTTGTTTTTTGATAATATAATTAGGCCTGGCAATTGTACAATCTTAGGTGGATTGTATTGTATCATTTTCTTATGGGAGCACCACAGACCTACTTTATTATTTCATATTTGGCAAATTTCATATTTCCACAGTCTTCTTTGGTGCATAATGGCAGATATATCTTTACACAAGACAACAGCTAGAGATGGAATCAGTAGAGTTGGAGGTATCAAGGTTTCCCTTAATTGCTATTCTGCAGAACAATGTTCTCTCGATTTATTGAGTGTTTCTTTGACGGGTCTTTTTCAAACTCTTTCAACTTTTATCAAGTGGGCCTTCCTTGAGAGCCGCATACTCCTTTGCTGGTCAGAGAAAATCCACTTTAAGTTTGGGGAGGAATTCCTACTCCTTTCTGTCAAAGCTCCTAGTGTCAACACAAGCTTAAAAGCAGGCCAAACTGTTTTTTTCCCCCTATAGTAGGTCATCTGAAACTTTGTTATCCATTTCAAGGATGTTAGCATTAGCTATGCTAGTTAATTTTGATGTTTTTGAACATGAACTGCTAACAGTAGCATGATAACTAGCTCTTTCATTGTGCATCCACCACTTCTGTCAGTGGGCCATTTATTATGGCCATAACTACTTCAAGTGTTTTTATATTTTCAAATATTCTGATTTGATTACATGCTTGATTTATCAGACCAGCTTGAATAGACAAATTACTAAAATGCTCCTCCTTAATTGGTATTTTATGTATATGTACTCTACCTTAGAAGCTCATCGCATATTTTTAGTTTACACTTTCTTTTTAAATAGATTTTTTTTTCTTAACGAAATTTTCTAGTGTCATCACTGCTCTGTAGACTCTTGTTCCAATTCAGATATTTTGGATTTTATTTGATGTATACATATGAAAAGTAAAGAAAAACTCAGGTTTTTGAGGTTATCAAACTGACTATATTATCTGCAATTTAATTTTTTTTTTTTTTTTTAAATGGCTGTTGTGGTTAACTGTAAACTTCTCTGGAATAATATTTATTGTGACATGCGCTATACTAATTAGTGATGCACCATCATTTCGGCAACTAAAAAAACAGCATTTGGTGCATCAATAATACAAATAAAAGGACACATGCATTTAATAGAAACTAGCATTTTCCAGGTGGTATTTTAATGATTTTGCCAACTATTTTTATTGCCCTATAATTTTGCATAATATCAGGATTTTTATGCTATTTTGTATTTAGAATGAAATACTGTAGCTGACCTTTTTATGTGTTTTTATTTTTATTCATGTGAATAATCATATTTGGTGGTCTTTGGCTTTGCATTTGAAAACCTGTATCTTTGACACTAAAAACAGAAAACTTTTTATGCCTTTTGGCCTTTCATTTACATGACAGTGGTGTTTTGGAGGCCTGAAAACGCAACATTTTGAAAACGGGTTTCAAAGTACAAGTTTTTAAAGACGATACTGTTATCGTCTCAGTGTAAACTACAAAAACTCGAATTTGTGAAAACAGTGACGTCATGCGCATGCGTGTTATGTGTTCAGTCTATAGGTGTGCGCGAGTACTTGACCAAAACAACAATGGTGGACGACTGTGTTTGTGTTGCTTGATACTGAGCTTATTAACGCTTCTCCAGCAAAGTGTAGATTTACTGCACCACTACTATGACCAGCGGAGATGTATCTTGATTGTTTGTATTCACCGCTCTGTGTGAATGTGCACAGGCGCATGCATAATACAGCGTTTTAAGTCTTTTTTGTAGATCCGTGTGAATGGGGATTGTTTCAACAACGTTGTTGCCTCTATGCAAAACTTTAAAAAAATGCAATGGAAAAACTTTTCCGTTTTTAGTACATTGTTAAATATACTACATCAGGTAGCCCCAACCTAAATTAAAGCTCATGCAAGTGAAAGTGGGTTGTTCTGTGTCCATTTGCTCTGTTTTAGTGTTGCCCGCTTGGTTGGCCAGATACTGTATGAAGTGGAGAGGTACGGAAGGTCAGGCCAGCTGAGTTCGCTGCTCTTTGTTGTGGAGCCTCACACTCAGTGAACCAAACCACTGGCCATGGAGGTCAACCTCAGCATTGACTCCTGCCGCCTGCCTGTCAATGTGTCAGAGTGCATGCGAGCGTGTGTTTTAGAGGGAAAAGACCAAAGTTGAAAGGGGCCTGTGTTGTTTTGAAGATTTGGAATTGCCCTCCAAGACTTGGTCTGCATAAATTTCGTTGCGGAAAATGACAAAAATAAAGAGAAGCAAGGCAAGAGTATATGGTCCATTAGAAGCGTTTGCTTTGGATATTGTCATCTTTCTCTCTATAGATAAAGCTTTTCTCTAAATCATAATTGTGTATAAATCAATTAACCTTTGGTTTAAATATGCAAAAGAATAATAAACTTTGGATTCTCCAAAAATGAATGTTGATCTTAGTGTTGTAGATTGCTGTTGAATTGCTCAAGCAACACCCCATGTTTTAGCAGCCGGTTGCTATTCTGGTTGATGATGACCTCTGATGTGAGCCAGATGTGCTTGTGTGCTCTTTAAATCACATGCAAGTTGAGTTTAATAAGGATTATTGCCAGATTTAGGGCGTCAAAGCAATTAACGCCTACATGATCATAAGATTTTGGAGATGCTAATGTGCTGTTTAGTCTACAGCTTTGGCTACATGCTGTATCATGCTTACTCACTGTAAGAGAGGCAGCTGGGTTATTCATGCTCTTCAGTCTCGGTGGCTTGGATGGACTCACAAAACATGCTAAAAATACTAATTTAATGTATACAAAAGTCACATTTTTCTGAATGCAGTTTTATTGCTGCCGTAGTGTCTGCATGACTCTTTGCACTTTGTTTACTTTACTGATGTTAGCAGCCAAAATAAAATAAAAGAACAGAATAAAAGTTTATTTGGAATTGGGGTATTAACACTGAAGTCTACGGTAACGATCAAAATATAGTAAATCACCTTTTGAAAGTAACTGGACGCTTCAAATAAAGGTTGCATCAATTACATTGTTACACCAGTAGATGGCGACAGGTGAAAGTGAAAGTAAAAAATGTATTTGTCATTGAATCATTCATTAAAGAGATTTGTTAAAAAATGCTGATCCATAATGAACTGAGTGAAGTCTTTATGGCTACGTTCACACTGCAGGCTGAAACGACCCAATTCCGATTTTTTTGCCCCTATGCGACCTGTATCTGATCTTTTCATGACAGTCTGAACGACACAGATCCGATCTTTTCAAATGCGACCCAGGGCACTTGGGTATGTGGTCCCAAATCCGATACATATCCGATCTTTTCAAATGCGACTTCAGTCTGAACGGCCAGGTCGCATTTATCCGACCCGCACGTCATTGATACGCGAAAAACGTCATAATCCTGCGTTGAAGTAGTCGTCGGTTTGAAAACGGACTGCATATTCGTCGAGCTGAGGTAAATCTGCCGAACGGGTCGACCTCGACGAGCCCGTTAAAAAAAAAAAAAAAAAAAAGCCCACGGCCATTATATACGTTATGTTAACTTATTTGTGCTGAATCTGATATTAGATAGGTCAGCGGCTGCTGTCTGGCTCTTGTGTAACGGTCGCTGCGCGCGCTCGTGTGTGTGTGTGTGTGTGTGTGTGAGTGTGAGAGAGAATCACAGTTAAAGTTTAGCTACTTCCGCAAACAAAAAGTGACGTCGTTGACCGTTGAGTACTCTTCTGCGCATGCGAGTCACTTCTGGGTCATTTCACGTTCACACAGGAGATCACAAAAGGTCGCATTTAATTGGAAATGTGAACGGCCTTGCAAAAAAATCGAATTTTTTCAAAAAATCGGAATTGAGCATTAAGCCCTGCAGTGTGAACGTAGCCTATGAGTGAGTCATTGAATCATTCATTTAACTCTTTCCCCGCTGGGGTTTTTGGAAAACAAGTTGCCAGCCAGTACCAGCATTTTTTTTTATCATTTTCACAGAAGTTTCATGGCCCCCAGAATATTTTGTTTTATGAATATTTTAACATTTAATATATCAAAAGAAAGAACCCTCCTCTGATTTAAAAAAAAAAGAAAAAAAAAGTTTAATTCTAGCTTAATTTTTGTTGATTCTTTTTTTCATTAACATTTGAATGGGTGTTTAATAAAAAAAGCTAAAAATAATATAGCTAAAAGCTGAGAAAATCACATTTTTGTCAAAGACTACATCTGGATCCGATTCACAACGATGATCAAAACATAAATGGCGTAGATTGAGTCCATCAACACCCCCAAAGCTACACAGTCCTATAGCTCGTCCTGGGTCGACATTTAATTCGGTAATGTTTTGATTTATATTCTGTTTAATGTTGATGATCGTGTTATTTTACATATGAATCTGCTTACATATGCTATCGCTTGTTTCTGCTTCTTCTTTTCTGTGTTTTGATCAGGAGATCCTGTACTCTTTCAGAAGATGCATAATAGCGCCCCCTACCATATAATAGTGAAAACATGGAAAGCTGGAAAATTCCGTCAATGGCGGGGAAGCGTTGTCTCATAAATGACGGAAAATTCCATCAATGCCGGGGAAAGAGGCAGTATACACTGTACCGGTACATGATCCAGCACAAAGTAAGCTATTCAATTACAAACATAGCCTCCAAGCCATTCAAATCAATTTATTTAGAGAGTTTGTTTTAACTAGTTCAAAATTTTGAATCATTATGCAGACCCAATTGATTACTATACATTGAAAAGTATTTTAATTTGTTAATCACTGTAGTTTTTGTTTAATTTTTCCAAAATGTTGAATTATCATTTCAATATCAAATGGTTTATAAACACTTTGTGAATCATTTCGAAGGAATTGTTTGAAACTGATTTAAAAAAAGGAAAGAAAAAAAGATTGGTTTGTAAATTCAACATCACTAAAATTGAGAAATGCGTTGAAATGCACACTTGAAAGCTCTTCTGATATAAAAGGTGATTGTACATCTGCCCCTTTAAAAAGCATGAACCACACTAATCAGAATAACCTCTTCTCCATGCCATCATTTGTCTTAATAAAACTATTGACTTTATAATAGCTTATTCTTGCCCTGTGCCATTAGCTTGGATAGCCAGGACTTTAAATATTAAGCAGGCTTTACAAGATTTGATGATCTGTTTAGCAAACAGCGCACAGCCTACATTTCTCGATCTCCTGCTGTAAATGAAAAATAGCCTATCTTTCAATTGGGGAAAAAAATGCTGCTTCAAGCAATATTGCAAATCTTGCCTTGGACTCAAGTTTAAATGATTTAACATGGCATATAGATTTAATCTGTTTAAGATCGGTCTCTGTATGCATGCATGGTGTCCTGGGTTTTTTGCGTTACATGATGTGTGATCCAAATAAGTGATTTATGATCTGTATATGTTGTGAGCATGTCGATGGCCTGCACACTGCAGTAATACTCATGTTATTCGTGTGTTTTTAGAGCACGTCAGGCGCTTGCACGTACTCCCTGTGTGTGAAGACTTGGCCAGCTGTTAAAAATTTAAAACATTTTCTTCTCCAGGGGCTTAAAAGGTCAAGAGAACCCCAATAATCCTCCCTCATGCATCTTTGTTTTCTTCTTTTTGTTTTTTTTAGAGTTTGTAACAAACCGCACCTTTGTTGGACGGGGCCTCAGTAGAAGTAGGGCTGCAGGGACAGCAGTGAGTTCTGACTTTCAAGGCCCTGTCATACTTTAAATAGCTTCTGCTTTATTTCACCCTTTGACCCTTGGCTCTCAGACACGGCCATGCAGGAGAAACACAGAGATATGTGATACATCAAGGCTCTGGTGAAACTCCAGAGCTGTGAGAGGGAGGCCCGAAATGCCGAGTTTGCAGGAATAAAGGAGGGTTTTGTTTGGGGCCAAACAACATTGCTTGTGATGAAGAAGTTTGTCCAGAATGAACGTGTTCTGGTATGTTTCTGAGTCTTTGGTTGTGATGGCACTGCTCTGTGCACTCTTCATTTTTAAAATGCTGAAACAATGAAAGCCCCCAGGTCCTTATTTCTTTGTTTAAGGACACAATATAACACTGTGAAGTGTCTTTCGGTTGACTAATTAAGAATCCAATGTATTTATTCATTAATAATGAATGAGGACACGTTAAACAAAATGTCGCCAATACTGTGAAAAGAGTTATGTTTGGCATAATTCTAGATAGTAAGATCGTTAAGAATTTATATTTGAACCTACATTCAACCTCGGTTAAACCAGTTGTAGTGTTTCCACCTTATTTATTGTGTTTAGTCGGCTGCTGGGATTAAGCTTCAGGGCCCCTGTGTTCAACTGCTCTGTGGCTCATGCATGCATACAATGAGTTGACTATACCTCTTTGATTAGCATGTTTTAAATTTCTGAATAAAAATGTATTTTGGCATAATGTCAGGGTGATACTGTAACCGTCCTGGTGTAACAACCATTTGCCTGCACCAAGTCATGTGGTGCGACCAACTAAATTAGTTAGGCTCTTTATTTCAGATATCTGTAATGTAACAAGGCCAGGTTAGTTCAGGTTGTAAAATGTCATGTGGCGTGACGCCCCCAAAATGTTATGATATTTATAATGGTTACACCACATGATGTTTTTTAATATAGGCCTAAACCTTTTTTTTTTTTTAACTATGAAACATGAATACATTTTTTATTTTTCCTGTTATTGTGGACATTCCGTGTTGTTGGCCCGTTTGCAGTTCTACAGTTTTTTTATAACCTTAAATTTAACCATTTGTTTTTGTATCTCTTAGAAAATGTGCTTGTTTTTCTTTGCTTTGTTTTTAAAATAGATTAAAGAGTGAAAATGCAGTGGGGCCCCAAGTGTCAGTTACTGATAGATTTTCATGGTTTTTCCTGAGTGAAGCTCATTGATTAACTCGAAGATGCACCGCATAACCAATCAGTGCATGGAGCCTTGCTGAACCGTGTCCATGGAGACAATGATGAGTTGGGGCCCCTCCGCATTATTTGGGGTCCAGGTCATTCAGTCCTTGACCTTGAAGACTTGGTCCCTGCATAGCCTGAGCTGAGAAAGCCTGAAACAAGGATTCAAATGCTCAATATACGAGTTTGAGGCTTTTAGGTTAAGGGTTCATGAGGTCAGCACTAATGCACAGTTGTATTAATGATTGACCTTCAGAAAATGGGGCAAAATAAAAGGCTTGGGGGCGGAGAGGGTAGAAGGGGCAGAAAAGGGAAGAGAATGAAGTCAGGGACCTGTTTGAGGGAGATAACAGAGATGGCCATGAAAATGCATCCATCACCCGGCGGCTAAGCCCATCCACTCTTTGTGCATCAGCGTGGCTGCGTTGACTGAGAGTAGCTGGGAAGGCAATCTGTTGGGGGTGGGGAGCGGAGGAGAACGCAGATGAGGGTTGCCCTGGGCAGGCCAGAAGGACGCCGCATTGCTTATTCAACAGGGGGAAGATCTTTCAGAAGATAGAGGCCCACCAATCTCCTCAATGAGGCTCAGGCGAGCAGCAGGACTTGCTCAGGAGATATCTAATTTAGTGAGCAGTGCAGGCGGTTACAGGACTGGATGACAGACGGCTTTGGTGAGCCATGTGTGAGGAGGGAGGGATGTATTTGAAGGGGGAAGTGCTGCACTTATACATGATCAAAGGGGCGAGGGGCTGTCGTGTATGGTGCAGGTTTGCTGGATAAAAATGGAGGGAGAGAGATGACTGTGTTGTGAAGTTATTTATGTTTGCTTTTCTGAAGGTCATAAAAGAAGGCATCAGCATAATACCTTACAGGTAATATATACTGTGGCTTTTAGGAAATTTAGGTCGCACATCGTCATCGGGTCACTTGTATTACATAAGCAATTTCTGGATTTTTCTCCCCCCTTAGTATACTTGGCTTTTCTCCAAAGGTACATGATTCATTATCATAGCACTAGATACAGTACACAGTCTTCCTGCAGTTGCATAGTCTGTCACATCATTTTAAAGGGCCAGCCCAGGTGATTTGAAAATGTAAATTCTGTTTTTTACTTAACCTTTAGTGTAAGTTATTCCAAACCCATATGCTGTTATTCTTTCTGTGTAACACAACAAAATAATAATTTGTATTATTTTTTATTTTTTGGTGCAGTTGTGACTGCAGACTATCAAACTCCAAATGTGATTGAAAAGGGATGCACTGATATTAAAATTTGGGTTATTCGAATGTGCCAAATTATTTTCACGTTTTCATCTATTTCAAAAATAGATATTCTTTTTGATGATACATTTAACAGTGTTTATTAAATTAGCGTTTTTAAAGACAAAGGTAAATATTATATTTGTATTTTTAGATTTATAAAAATATTTTATGTATTTTTTTTATGGGGTTTTAAATAGTGTTTTTTGCATATTTTAGTTTGAAGACCTGTGGTCATTCTGTGAACCCATTGAGCTTGTTGTATGGAACAAGATCTATGTGAAAAGTTTTTTTTTTTTTTTTTTTTTTGGAAAAAATAACAGCATACAGATTGATAGGGTAACATGAGGGTTGAGCCACTTCCACATCAATACATTTGGTTTTGCTACATTTATGCATCTCTTCCACACTGGAGTGCTGTTCACCTCCACCACAAACAGAAACTTTTAAACATCAATGACATTGGCATATTGTGATTGGCTCTCACTGATCATATATACAATCCCAGTTCCTAATTATCACCATGTCTTGTTTGCAGTGTTTGTATAATCTCACTCTATTTACTCACTTTATCCCATGAGGCCACGAAAGAGATGTGAATGACAGTGAAGAGACGCAACAGATGCTGTAGGTCACATGACAAAACCTACATGGCTGATGTACGCCCAGATTACATTCATACTACACACATTCATATTATACCAAATATTTAATAGCCAAGTTATAGCCAATGTAAACCAGTGATTGTTTTTATCCATGTTTATGGTGAATTCTTTGAGGGAAAACATGAGTATTTTTCAACTAAAACATATTAGTGTGGACATGGTCAGATTAAAAGAGTTTTGAGTGGACTATTCCTTTAATAGTAAATCAGTTCATTTTGAGAACATTTGCCCAGACAGAAGCCTTTGGAAGTATTTTCCTGTGCCTTGGGAAACTCTATATCTCTGCTGTGGCTTCACCCTTCAGTGCATTCGTTTTGCCCGTAAACGAACATCTTTGGTGTGGATTGACTTGGCTTGAGGGGGGTGGGTGGACATCTTTTCCATCTTCCCACTTATATTGGAACCGACGTGGTGACACAATCGACCGTAATGTGGAGCCTTTAACTTTTCTCCTCCCCCTCAGGCTTTTAATTTCACCAGTCCATCACTGCAACTCCTGTCCGTTCTCAAGACACATGCGGCATGTATGCTTTAAAGTGGGGTAATGAATACATTATTCATATCCTGCCACAAAAGGTGCTCATTAAACTTTACACAGCTCGAACAGAAGACACGGCGTTATTAAATGTGTTTCTTCACCAAGAAATGTCAGATTTCACAGACAGATCTGGTGCCGTACAACTTTTGAGTGGCTTTGATTAGCTGGAGAGGAATGGGATGCCTTCGGTAACATTTCCCTTGTTGACACTTGCGAACAAAAGCCATATGTGACGGGTTGGGCCTTGGCCATTCTGATACGTACATTACATGCAAATTTGAAATGCTAAGAATGAATTGCCTTGGTGTAAATGGCAAAAAGGAAATCATTTGTCAAAAAAGGACAAGCGGAGTTGAGGCCTCAGCGTTTGATATAAATAAAAGTGTTGACACTGCAAACTTGTGTTAAATAATGCACTGTGATGTTTCTGGTGAATGATAGCAGCTATACTGTAATATTTGTGAGAAAGCTAACATTGTAACTCTCAGTGTTAATGTATAATGATAACATGCAAAAGTGCTTGAATTGCAATGAAAACATTCATATGAAAATCAATAACATTCACTTTATGATATGATACTATTTTTTGTGTGGATCTATTTATTCAATAATGCATATTTGCAATTCATACATACAAAAAGTAATATGTTACATGAAAAAGCAGTAACATGTTACATGATATCATATTGGAGAAAAAGCTGAAAAAATAAATAAAATATATATATATAGTTTTTAGATTTTTCTCCAATATGATATCATGTAACATGTTACTGCTTTTTCATGTAACATATTATTTTTTGTATGTATGAATTGCAAAATATTGTTAAAATATTTTTTCTAAGAAATAATAATAATAATAATAATAATAATATATATATATATATAAAATAATATGTTACATGAAAAAGCAGTAACATGTTACATGATATCATATTGGAGAAAAAGCTAAAAAAGATATATATATATATATATATATATATATATATATATATATATATATAAATAATATTATTATTATTATTATTATTATTATTTCTTAGAAAAATATTTTAACTATACATTCAGCTTCGATACTTATTCATATTTGGAAAAACTTTGTATGCCAAATCAAACTTATGTAATCAGATTACTTTTTTCAAGTAACTATAGTAAAGTGACATATTACTTTTAAATGTACAACAAAAAAAATCTGAGTTACTTTCTCAAATAAGTGACACAAGTTACTTTGTTTTCCAATTTATTGATTGACCCCTCTCCTGTCCACATGTTGAGAGAAATCAGAAGTGAGGTGCAGAGGCATTGTGTGCCGTTATGATCGTTATTGTAGTTCTAGAATAAATGTGAGCATGCATTTACTTATCTCACTTGCACAAAAACTGATTCAGTATTCCTCAAAACTCACAATATTACACAAGCCAGCAATAATTCATGTGAACACAAATATACTTTATGTATTTAATCTCACTTTATAAACCAATGTCTTTGCTGCTGACCTTCGGTGATTCAATTCAACCATACTAAGCAAAAATACTTTTCATTTTTTTTGTTTTGAAAACTCTAAAACAAACAAACAAACAAACAAACAAACAAACAAACAAACAAACAAACAAACAAACAAACAAACAGACAAACAGAAGCAAGCCCAGCCCAGGTGAGAAAAAGTAACAGAAAAGTAACAAAACACATTACTTTACATACTAAGTAACACAATTAGTTCTTTTTTTTAGGTAGTAACTAAATATCGTAACAAATTACTTTTAAAAGTAACTTTCCCCAACACTGGTATAGTCATGTGGTGACATTATTTCATAGCAGCGGAGCCCTGACTGTGTGCCAGGGTCAGTAATTTGACCTTTTTAATGACAAGGTTGTTCTGATTGTTAACTGTTATGAAATAAAACTCCAAAAAAAAAAATTTAATTAATAGTAATAATTAATCATGATATTTAAAAATATATATATTTTTACATTTTTGAAAATAATGGATTTAAAGTGAAGGCCAAGTATGTTAACCCATACTCTGAATTTGTCCTCTGCATTTAACCCATCCAAGTTTGTGATTACACACATTAGGAGCAGTGAGTAGTGAACACGCACACAGACTGCAAACCGTTGACACACACACACCCGAAGCAGTGGGCAAAACTGTCTCCTATTTTGCTGCTGCACCTGGGGAGCGATTGGAGGTTAGGTCCCTTGCCCAAGAGCACCTCAGTCATTTCCTGCCGGTATTGAGAATCGAACCCACAACCTTCAGGTTACCAGTCTAACTCTCTAA
This sequence comes from Leuciscus leuciscus, assembly GCF_965113295.1. Lineage (NCBI taxonomy): Eukaryota > Metazoa > Chordata > Actinopteri > Cypriniformes > Leuciscidae > Leuciscus > Leuciscus leuciscus. The sequence continues at coordinate 10,458,033 of NC_138741.1, forward strand.
CCATTAGGCCACGACTGACCCATTCACATGGGTCAAATGTGTAAAGAATACTGTTTTTGTTTTTACTTGGTTACACAACATTTCTAGAGTCTTAAATATTACATTTGGACTTTTATTGAAAATGGTTGCTCTTAACAATATGAAAGCAACATGCAATCAACATCAATTATTATTATTAGATTTTTATGTACACTCTTATTTATCATTGACCCCTGCACATACTTATTTTATTCAGGACATCCTCATGACCCTAATGTATTGTTCAGTCCTATATCAGCCTGCATCCTGTGTATGTTTTGTGGAAAACTAGCACCCATCAAATCGTTTATTCATCAAAGACTCGACATATTAATCAGAACAAAACGGTCTATAAATCTCAGTGCAAAATGTCCCTGTATTGAAGATTGTAGTCCTTTGATACACAGACCAGCCGTTTGAGAACTGCCCTGTGGGTAAATCATACATGTTTTCTTTTCTGAAGAGTGATTCATATATTAATAATGCAACATTTAACCCCCCCTTCACAAGGATATGAAAGGTTTGGCTGGCAGGTAAAGCAGAGAAGAAACAACAGAGGCTGAGAGGACTTGGAAATGCACACACACACACTAGTGGAAGTAATCTGTCATTACTGAGAGGTTTGTGCTCAGCCCCCTCTACCCAGAGATCCCTTCCTACTCATAAATACATCATTACAACAGCACCGATGAGTTCGGTTTTCTTCAGCTGTCAGAAATGACCTGGATTCTGCATCACTGTTTGACCCAAATCTAGCCGTCACATATGCTAAGCAGGGCTTACATAATCACCGTCTTCATTGCCATGATGCTGAAAATAGAATCAAGCTACCAATAATGAAAGATGACAAGTAAAAAAGATCCTTTCTGCATCCTGATATTAACTTTCTTCTTGAGACTGCATAGGAAGGAGCATGTCTTTAGTTGGGATGTTTTACATGATAGACCAACAGTTTCTACAGGTGTGAACTCGGTCTGTCTTTATTTCATGGGTGAAATACAGGGCCTGGTTTCTTCTATTTTTTTTTCTACTCCTTTTTACAATATGTAATTCATCACAAGAATTAAAACAGATATTTTAAATTGTAATCATTTTTTACTGACACCATTGGACGAGAACAAACCTTGAACTGAATTGAGCTAGACAGAAGCCGGGGTTCCATTACACATTTGGCGCAAAACTTTTGCGATATTTTCTAAATGGTGATAAAAAACTATTGTGAAATGACGGCGTTTCCATTAACCAATGTTATGCAACTAAAATTAAAACAAATTTCCTTTCGCGACAAGTCATGGCAACTGATGTTAGTAGGTTTATGTAGCCTATATCGCAGCCACTGAACTAGCCATTATTTTTAATCGAAGGAGACGACTTTTACGTATGCCAGGTGACCTGTAAATGCGAAAAAACTGTTTCCATTGCAGTTTTCAGGAATATTCCTATAAAGTTTTAATAATTGTTCTATTTCTATGAGAATAGGCAAGTTCACACCACAACTACTGTATAATGATAACATCACGGAACGATACAGTCGGAATCTCATAATAAACAGAATGCTGTCTTCTGTTGAGGTGGACACTAGTATAGCCAAGTCATCGTTGTAGTTATGTTTATAGTTATTGTTCTTGGTGTGAACGGGGCTTAACACTTATAGAATGCTTTAACATTCAAATTGAACTGTGACCGACGATGTCATTATAAGATTTGCATACTGAAGGTCAATTGGTCTTTTCTTACTTTGTATTTGCATACCAAATAGTTTTTTACATTTTTCTTTACTCTATTTATATTGCATATAACTATTATAATTTCTCCCTTGTTTTGTCTATATATGGGTTTAAAGCATCAAAGTACTCTTTAGTCTTTAGTATCATTTTTACAAAAACTTAAATTGCAAGCACTGATATTCCCTTCAGGAAATGCAAGTCTATTTATTTCTAGTAGCTGTTGCAGCATTGCTGCCAGTGATTATTTAAAAAAATAAACCAAATAAAAAGATTTTATTTTAGATTTGATTAATATGGCCTACATAAATATTTATGTTAAGAGATTGTGGATGGTTTTACAACATGGCGTTTGGCCCAAGCGGACAGATGAAACCACAAGGACTGACTGTCGGAAGCAGAATACATGTATGACTGTCTGACTGCGGTAAGCCATACTGTCCATGTCAATTTAGAACAACATCAACACTAAGAAATCAGCAAATGTCTTGGCTAATTAATGTGCATAATTCATAATCTGTTCCCTTTATGGGCTCTGAGAAGAGATGATTGTTGCTGTATTTCCTTACCTGAGAAATACATTTTCCTACCTTCATGCAGGAACAAAATAGGATGAGTAGTTGTTATTTATGACCACTGACGGCAAACGAAAACAGTGCTGAATAATTGCCGAATAATTGCCGGAAAGGGTGAATAGTAATCAAAGACAACAGTTTGTAATTCTTAAACACACGACACGTGATAAGATTTTAATGAGACTTGATTTTAAGAAGTAATATGATAGTAAAAACATACACTATATTGCTCATAAGGTTAGGGTCAGCTTTTTTAGTGGTTCAGTTTTTTTTTTTTTTTTTTTTTCAGCAAGGATTCATTAAATAAGCAGCACAACTGTTTTCATCATTGATAATAAGAAATGTTTCTTGAGCAGCGAATCGGCATTTTCAAATTATTTCTGAAGGATCAAGTGAAACTGAAGACTGGATGAATGATGCTGCAAATTCAGGTCTGCCATTACAGGAATAAATTACATTTTAAAATATATTCAAATAGAAAACCTTTAAAATTGTAATATTTCACATTACTGTTTTTTTTTTTTTTTTTTTTTACTGTATTTTTCATCAAATAAATGCAGCCTTATTGAGAGTCTATAATGCAGACTATAAATAAGAGTCATGTTTCAAAAACATGAATGAAATCATACTGTACCAACCCCAAACTTTGGTACTGTACACAAATATTATGGTGTTGGTTGCTTGTTAATGTATGAACTGGAATTAGAATTAGAAGTTTACATTGGAGTTAATCTCCTATGCAGAGAGTTGATGATAAACTCACATTATATAGGCTATATATTTTTTTTAACACATTAGGCATTTTATTCACTTAATTCACTTAATTCACTAAAAACACAAATATTTGTGCATTTTTGTATATTATACACATCCATTAAATTGGTTATCTGCCAAATATTGTCTTATTCATCGGCTAGTTAGACACACTCTTTTTTGTCCTTATTTCCAAAATTGGCTAATAATCTGTTCATTGTTGTTTTGAGTATTTATTTCCTCTATCTGACATTATTAAAATGAACCGCCATAGCGTATGTGCTGATCACATGGTTCAAACTTGTATGACTTGCAATCCTCAGTGTTTTACAGCAGCAAAATGCTGACCAGGGACCGAAAGTGCTGAAGGAAGAAAAAAATAACTGAGAATTGTGCTCTGGACCGAGGATGTGTTAGATAGCATTATCTAATTAGCTGAAACTAATTATAACAAATATAAGCCAGACGCAGTCCCTAGGCAAAGCACCCTTAAGCGTGCGCTCGCTCTCTTGTACTATCGGTTCCTCTCCCCTCATAATGTTGGATTCTTCTCTCCCCTCCTCCTCCTCCTCCTCCTCCTCCTCTGGTCTCAGTGCATAAACAGTGCCTGCAGTCAGAATATTCTCTGATCAAAGGGACAAATCTATCCAGGAGCAATCAGGTTGCTGAGCTAGCCGGGGCTGCTGACAACTCTCAAGCTCTTTGATCAGAAATATATCATCTTCAGTGGGTTGGCTGGCTTTGTCTGGGGCCAGGAAATGGGGGAAGTGATAGCTCCCACTTGGTTCTCTCCCTTTCTTACTGCTCCTCTTGTCAGCCAAGATGAAAGCTACCCCAATTACAAGTGAAAATACCCCCTTCCCACCCCCTGTAAAAGCTGCTTTTTTAGCTTCTCGGGAGGCAGCTATATTGCTACGTTATCACTGATATCACCATAAAGTGGCAATATAAAATGCAGAGATGAAAATCTGCCTGTGTTTTTGCGTTCTCTCACCAAAATTGCCTGTATTCTGCTGCGGAATACAGGCGATACAGAATACATATTGTTTGTCAAAGCAATTGCAGGCAAGATAAACCCTGAGTTACAAGTTTTGGAAGGAGAGGAGAGGAGGATCTCTTCCCAAAATATTTCCTTTAATCAGCAGAGTTAGAGACCGTGGCGTGTAGGTTTAAACGCATGTTTCACTGAATGTCGCTGTTCTGATCTGTCACTCAAAGCACACATCTGGGAATGCACGCCATGACCTGAATCCCAAATCGCACACCTGATGGGATGAAAATGCTCAGTTGTGCTTTGCACACAGCGAGAGCTCTGAATTCACTGAGCTTGTTCACCTGGTGTGACCTCAAAGGGAAATCTCTCATTCTTTTGGCATGTAACGGCATCAATGCCTTAGCAAAATGCCTTGAAGAGTTTGAAGGGCTTACATCTAGTTCTCTAAGATATCAGGTTGTTTTTCTTATGCATCAGGATTTTGTATCTTTGCAGAATATGTATTTTTGTTGTTGATATTTTTAATATATTTTTGCATTAGCTGATGGTCAAGCTGAATTTTCTGTATAATTACTCCAGTTTTCAGTGTCACATGATCCTTCAGAAATCATTAATATGCTGATTTGGTGCTCAAGAAACATCTTGTTTTATCAATGTTGAAAACATTTGTGCTGCTTACACACACACACACACACACACACACACACACACACACACACACACACACACACACACACACACACACACACACACACACACACACACACACACACACACACACACACACACACACACACACACACACACACACACACACACACACACACACACACAGGTTGAGAAGAACAACATTAATTGAAAATAAAGATCTTTTGTAACATTATAAATGACTGCTGTCACTAATGCATCCTTACTGAATAAAATAAATAATAATTTCTTTAAAAATATCTTACTGTCCCCACACTTTTTGAATGGTAATATATGAAATACATAGTCTATAGCAGTGGTTCCCAATTCCAGTCCTCGTGACCCACTGCTCTGCACATTTTGTATGTCTCTCTTATCTGACACACTCAGTTCAGTTCATGGAGTCTCTCCTAATGAGCTGATGATCTGGTTCAGGTGTGTTAAATAAGGGAGACATACAAAATGTGCAGAGCAGTGGGTCACGAGGACTGGAATTGGGAACCACTGGTCTATAGGATTCACACCAAGAATGATAACTATAAAGATAATGATAACATTATAGTTCTAAAATAGTTCTAACTATAAAAGAATAGCAGAATCCACACCACAACTAACGATAACGGTACTGAGAAACAATTTCGGTGGAATCATTTTCAGGACATTTATTTATTTATTTTCAGCTTGTGAACAATAAAAAACATTGACAGCCAATCAGAATCCATCCTGAGCTTGAGTGTCCGCTGGTGTGGATGCTAATATAGTTATCGTTATAACTATCTTTGTAGTTATTCTTGGTGTGACTGGGCCTTATGTTTTAAGTTAATGTCTGTGGCTTTTTAAAAGAATAATTAAAATTACTCCAAACCTCTTTCTAAAAGGCTTCTATAGGAGCCATGGGATGGTGGAACCACATTTTCTTGATGCGATGAGCCTTGGTGCTCATTCAGGTGACTAGATTTTTGCTATGCCCCCGATAAGTTCCTTTGACTCATCCACCATGTCAAATAAAGCAAAAACACCAGAGAAATTTTTTTTCCAGAATGTAACTATAGAAGTGATTGGATTTAACAATCTGTATTTCAAAAGGGAAATAAATGTCCAACAAAAAAAGAGAGCCATACAGTGTCACTAAAGTATTGCCTTTGGTATCTCAAGCATATTTTATTGCCTCTTGTGAAGTAGTCCACCTTGTCAGTCAGAACACAACTGCAGCAATTACATTCTCGTCAAAGTGTCACCTGCCTGTACCCCTGTGGGCAGAGTTCTGTGGAGCAGTCAGCCATTTAGATGCTCCAAATGGTTGTTTAGCGCGTAGAGAGCTTACTGCATGGAAGAGTGAGCAAGAAAAGACTTAAGTGTGACTAGAAGCTCTGGTAGTTTCAATGTGTGTGCGTGCATAAGAGATGTTTTTTTTATTTTTTTTATTCAGATTGGCAGTCTGGTAATTCTACCCTAACAGAATATAGTATATTAACCAAGAGAGAGAACCAAAAGTGCTGTGCATTTGTTAAATGAAAATGTTTGTCTTGCTCTGGATGGCTGCTAGGGCGTTTCGAAATGGTTGCTGGGGGGTGTACTGGGTGGTTGCTTACTGGAGCAACTCAAAAGAAGCCAAGTCTCTGAAGGAGGGACCTGAGCCATATCTAGGGATCAGAATGTCAGTGTAATTAACGTGGGTTTTCACACACTTTACTGTCTGCCAGGTGAAAATTGTAAGTCTGATCACTTTGAACAATGTAATAGGATTAGGTTGTTGAAATTCCTAATCCATAAAACTACGAGCAATAGTAATGCTTGGCTGAGCGAGCACCACTAATAAGACAGTCTTGTCAATGTAATTTAAAGCAGGTCAAATTTAATTTTATTATTATTATTATATATTTATTTTTTGCCTGACAGCCACTGATAGTAACTCTTATGGCACTGTACAGATTACCTGTAATCACCACACACACACACACACACACACACACACACACACACACACACACACACACACACACACACACACACACACACACACACACACACACACACACACACACACACACACACACACACACACACACACACACACACACACACACACACACACACATATACATATAGGGCTGTTAAAGTTATCATAAAAACTTAAGATAATGCGCACATACACACACGTGTGTGGCCATTATCTTAAGTAAATTTTTTTTTAAAGGCCCAGTAGCATGAAAACCCCTGTTTATGAATATACAATATGTGAGGTAAAAATACACAGCCATGGTAGTGTCATGTGTCTGCGACAGTTTGACATGCGTTGCATGTATCGAAAGTATTCCTCCAGAGACTGAATGCAAAATTTCCATTTGATTCCACCACAGAGCAGTTTACATTTGAAGAAACATGTAACGAACTTTCCCAGAAACATTGTCCTACTAAAGCATTCCCAGTGATGCTTTTTGATAAAAATTCGCCATCTGGATTCTGTGAAACCAATTGTTACGTCTGGTCATGCGGTCCTTGTAATGCTCAGGGAATGTTAAATATTGCATCACAGGTGTTGCTCGGTGTCAAAAGCATCAGAGTAAAGATTGAATCTGGGTCACTTTCCACCACTTGCACAACACTACTCTTCTCTGGGACGTCAGAAACGTTGTCAAGTATTAATGAAGGGAACGTCCCTATAGGGTTTGTGTTTGTCAGACGAAATTACATACATTCAGATGGAACGATGGGATTTAATCTTTCAGATACCTTCTGGACATATAGGAGCAGTCTGAATGTATCTTCGTGATGGAAAGTAGAACTAGCTGAGCAGCAAAATAGAGAAGATTTCATCTACTGTACAGTATATGCATGTTGTTGCAGCAGTAGACTGGTGTTCATTGATTAGTTCTAAACTCCAGTGTTAGCGTGAGAGAAAAAAAACGTTTAAAATGGCATGCGTGAACACGCGTAGGGGCTTTTTGAAAAGCATCATGATTTATTCCATTGTCTGGATCATAGTCACCAGAGAAAATGCTTTTCAATGACCTGATAACACATTCTGTTGTGCTGTTGTCACCAGATGCATTTGTATGTGTGAAAAGCTGCACTGCAACCAAACATCAGCAATGCCAGTGTGAAAGCCTTTGCGGTCCTCTAAGCCTTTGCTTTATTAAAGTCACTCAACGTCTCTTTTGGCCTTTGTCTTTAAAATGCATCGTCTTGCATATTTTGTGTATGTTTATGCTTTTGAAATTTCTTGGGCTGCAGCTTTTTGTCCCTGTGCTGGGGTTTTGTTTGAATGTGGAAAAACTATTCTCAGTCAATTAAAAGCCATTGACAATACACATGCGCTGCGTGTGCCAGGGCACAGTGTGCACCAGCTGATCAGAGGGAGGGATTTGTGCTACCATGGGAAAACACTGGAAGTGGATCTGTTTTTTTACCCCCGCCTTGTGTCTTACTGAGGTTTAAATAAGCCTGCAGATTACTTAAGGGCCTTTAAATGCAAATTAGGCTATGCAAAGCCAAGCCTGAAAACCTTATCATTTGCCCCGCAGATTATAGACGGTCTAAAACGTAATTTTGGCTATAGGCCCCCCAATAAGCTTCAGGCCAGGGGGTTTCTACAGCACGAGTCCTGTATGGAGAGATTCATCCGCTGTGTCTGTGCCAGGACCAGTTGTAGCTGTGATAACAAAGCAGCAGGTCTCTGGGGGGAAATATGCATCTGCCAGCGCGTTCATGTGCATTTGCCAGCACACGCAGTGTTTAAGAGATTGTTGTATTAAGTTCATTCATGTTGGTTTCATTTGTAGATTTTCTTTAAGTTTCAAGGTGTTTCAATTTACAAATAAATGTCATGTGGTGTAACCAAGTAAAAAGTAATTTCCTTACACTTTGAACATTGAACACCGCAACTATTTTCAAGAACTTATATTATGTTATATTATATATTGTACATAATTTGTGTGTGTACTGTGTATAATTAGTATATATTTAATAAAAATGTGTTATATATATATATATATATATATATATATATATATATATATATATATATATATATGAAGAGTTCAGATGCAAAAGCCTCTAAGTGCCATCTGAAATTTTCTTCTAGAATGATAATTTTTATCAAGCTTGTATATTTAAGTTCAGTAATTTCACTTAAATTACAATTAATAGGTAATTTTCATTGCCATTTAAGTGAAATTACTGAACTTAAATATACTAGCTTGATAAAAATTATCATTCTAGAAGAAAATTTCAGATGGCATTTAGAGGCTTTTGCATCTGAACTCTTCATACATATATATATATATATATATATATATATATATATAAATAAACATTTACATATAATATAAATTATATAGTATATACAAGCAAATATTTCTTAAATATATATATATATATATATATATTTCTATAATATATTTCTTAAATATATACATGCATGTGTGTGTATTTATATATACAAAACAATTATACACAGTACACACACATATATTATGTAAACTTTTATTTTGGATGCGACTAATTGCGATTAATTGTTTCACAGCCCTATTATATTATATTATATAGTATTATATTATATTATTATATAATATACATGATTATATACAATTATATAATATTTTAAGATAATTATTTTATTATTATAGAGTTATGAGGGTCATGCATCCTCTCTATGATAATATCCTGTTTTTGTTTTGTTTTGTTGAGCATTTTAGTTATACCACATGATTTTCCAAAGAAATATAATAATATAAGATTGTCAAGCTATATATATAATTTGTTTAGTGATTTCTTTTTTGATTAACAGGATTATATTGCCTTTACATTTTGTTTTACTTTGTCGCCCAAAAAAGGTCAAAATAAATTAATTTATTTCAGAAGTTAAAAGCATGCTCATCATTAGAAGAGGTGCATTTAAATTAATAATAATAAAAGCATCATGTCATTGACCCAAATATGCATCTCAAATGCGATCAGTAGGGATAAATATATTTGCAGAAAACATAATTTGATCGTGTTACTGCAAGCTGCTTTATTAGATCCTCTTTTCTCCGACAGATGTGTGTTTGAGCTTTGAAATTTCAGCTCTGATGAGTGTCCAAGCTCTTCAAACGCTCTAGTATGGTTTCTACATGAAAAAGAGTCTTGGCTTTTGGAGGTGATTCTGTTTGACTGACACTACCTCATGACTAAATGATTACAAAAGGCTGTTATGAACATATTCCTGAGCCAGGGGAGGCCACAACCCTGCTGACTCAAAGAGCTAAACAGAGCCCGGGCTGATGTCTTAAAGAATTGCTCAGCATGAATGCACCTGGTACCAGTTACGCAGAGCCAGAAAGCAACAGCAGTGCATTGGTGTTTCTTTCTCTGTAGAATTATAATTGTTTCACTGTGGTTCGAGCCTCTTCAGACTATCAGATGGGTGCTGGACAGTGAATGTAGTGTTTCAAGCACAGGTCAGAGACCTCTGGCTGGAAGCTAAAGGAAGAAGGATCTTGGCAGTGTTGTCATTTGCCCCGAGCAGCTGTACACGGCGTGTCAAGTTCGCTGTCACCCTCACATCTCCTGCTGCCTGATGTGCTGGGACTTTGAGACACCCTGAGATGTCACATGGCTCTAAGACCACGCTTAGGGAGTTCACCGTATGCTGTGACAGGTAGCATGTGCTCTCTGTCACGTTTGTCCCTCTAGAAAGGAGAGACAGACAAGATAAATGTTTGCTATGAATATCAAGAAGTTCTTTTTTTCATCTGACATTGCTTTGTTACTTTTAAGCTATACTGTTTTGTACAAACGCTAAATGGTGTTTTAGGTTTAGCGTCATGAAAATAATATAATATATTATGCTTTGGTTCATCTCTGTGGGAAAAACATGTCACTAGTTGCTGCTTGGATCAGTACTAGTTACTCTAGAGTTATGTTGCATTGTGTTTACCTTAGCTAGTATTCATATATACCGATACTATCATATACATGATAGAGAAGTAAACAAAAATATCCTTAAACCAATAGAGATGTATTAATATTTCCATAGATAACGGCACATGGATCCAACAGTATGTTTGGACGATAACAAAATATTACATTATATTCTGTTATATTATATTGATAATGTTTAATATTTATTTCATTATATTTCATTATTCATTTCATTTCACTCCTATACTGTTCAAAACTGAAAAAAATATCTTAAAAAAATAACCTTTTTGGGTTGTGATCCACCAGTTTAACACCACTGATACTTGTCTGTCAAGCCTAAAGAAAGCACATTAGCAAAATCTTACAGTATTAGAAGTGTGTCATTGGCATCTCAATGCAAAGGCAATGAGATTTGTTCTTTAACGCTGTATAATTGGATTAATTCAGTGTTGAATCTTATTTAATTAGATCAATTCAGTGTAGAAGCTATATTACTGTAATGATGAAGTGAATGAAGCAACACTTGAGCATTTTTTTTCTTTTTTTCTTTTTCTTGTAACACATCATGAATACCAACTTGATGAACTGCCTTTTAATGGAGCCAGAGCATATAAAATATCAAATCGTTGTTCAATTTGGTTTTGATATTTTTTATTTTTTTTGTCTATGTACTTGGCACTCAACTTAATGTTGGCCAGGGAATGCCTTAAAGGTTAGATGTTCTGAAACTGCAATTATTATACGTAATGTAGCATAATGTGACCTGTTTGAATGGATAATGGTGGTAGATTGGAGAGGCTATCACTGCATGAAAATTGGGATTTCCGACCCCGTAAACGGCCGTAAATCTCCCTAATTTTCGGCAGTTAACGACAATTTACAGCCTGTGAACGTCGCGTTCGTCTGTGCCGAATATTGTCGGAAACGAACCATGACGTGTGCAGAGCGCTCGCGCCGGAGGTGTGAATGGCTCTAATTACCATATGAATAGCAGCTCCCGCCAGAGAAAGGCTTGAATTTCCTCACTCACTATTGGTTGAACCCACGTGGTTCAAACAAGAAAAATCACTCGTGATTGGTTGGCAGATCTGTTACTATTGGTCACCCTTGCTCATTATAAATTCCAAAAATTATAATATTCATATAAATAATAATATATAAAAAAAATTTTTTATATTCATAATATGCTATTCTGTGGTATATTCATGTCATTGTTAACCTATGGACTACACTATTATTACCATCAAGGACATGAATTTATAAAGGAAAGGAAAATTTGCCAGGGACATGCTGTTAATTCAAAGAAAGAGCTTTATTAGCACAAACACAAAACAATATACACCTATGTACAAAGCATAGATCATCTGCACACACAACAAATTGGAAGCTCAGTGTCTGTTTTCATCTTCGGAGCTGTAGGTGACTAGCGGCGTTCTCTCTGAATTCGATCCACTTTGAAAACGTCTGTGGTGCGTCGCCCTGTATTTAGGAGTCGCCTCTAATCTCGACTGCAGCGTAGCACAGAGCTCTGTGAGCTCCTGGCTGGTGGTTGAACTTCATCGGACATCAGATCTATGGTGGCGCACTTCCAAATGCCCACGTCATCCTCACCTAGCACACCGTCTCGCTTCTAGCAGCTGTAAAAACAACCAATACAGACAATCAGTACTGTGATGCACTGTGTATGGACACAAAACATCTATTAATGCACGTGAAAAATAGTCACATTGACTAAAAATCGTACCCTCTTTCTTCTCGCTCGACTCCAAGCTGAACTCTTCACAGCTTCGGCCTGCAATGCCAGATCTGGTTGTTTGTACCTGAAGCTCCTGCGTACTGTCTCGTAGTACGTCTTACAGGCAGCTGGAAAACAATTAAATGAGAGTGATATGAATAAAAACAACGCAAGTCACAGTAAAATGAAACAAGGAGAAAATAGTAAAAGTTACTTACAATGTCGTCATGATCAGCGTCATGAAAATCTGGACTTGCAGACATAGCTCTGAGTAAATGTGAGGTTACGCCCTCGTTATGAGGCGAGGTTACTCTATGGAAACAAAATGTATGATTAAGATCGTTAACTATAACGGATCTATTTTCTTATACAAGAGAATGAAAGCATATTCTTTGAATCTTACCTTTAAAATGTTTGTACGTTTTTAAGAAAGTAAAAAAATAAAAGAATGTAAGATTCTTTTTTTTTTTTACCTTGCTCCAGTTCGTAGCGCCCACAATTTGTCTCAGAGTTGTGAAGATGGCATACTGCTTCCTGTAAATTACAGGATTATTTACAACTATTAAATAAATAATAGCCATCAATCCCATGACCTCTTCCTTTATCAGGGTATATGCAGGAATCATAGAGATGAATTTACTACCTTTTACTACCTTTTTTACCACCTCCACAATATTTTTTACTACCATCACGACATCAAGCAGCAGCCCTTTTTTGGGGGTGTGGTGGGGTGGGCGGGGTATGTAAAGCACCACTTACTATAAGGTATAAGTGTGACACTGTCACACCCATCATACAGTACATCTTAGGTACACTAATGTTTAATTGTTATCATTAAGTAGGCCTATTGTCATTGTCAATTATGTTTTTTTTTGTAGTGTCGAGTTGAGTTTCAGTTGTCCTTATCTTAACCCTAGCCCTTGAGTTATCCTAACCATAGCCCTTAGCCCTAATAAGGTGAATAATAACCTTGGCACTTTGTCATTGCTATCAACTCCGACTCACTCAGGGCTCGACATTAAGTCTTTTCATGTGCTTGTCCTCTAGACAAGTAAATCTGTCATTCACTTGTCCGAGTAAAAAAGTTGCTTGTCCGGAATGTTTTTGGTGTGTGTGTGTGTGCTGTAAATATAATTTATTCTGAAGAAATATCCTCATCTGTGTTAAATCAGCTCTGATATATTTAAATCTGCATATTGTCATATCTGCACCTTTAAAGGCCCCCCCCCCCCACACACACACACACCCCCCAAATCTTATTCAATGTATGCTAATCTTTAGTTTTAAATTTTATCAATAGATTAAATTGGAATAGCCTAATAAGATACTATGGGGCTGTTGTTACCCTAGGAAGGGCTGATCAAATTAAATCATGTACACTGAAAATGTACAACTGCATTAAATAATGTTATGAATATGAGATCGTTTAAAATATTTTTGAATATACAAATAAGAAACGTTGGAAAGAATGATACTTTTAAACATGAAAGTAAACCGCCAGTAGGAGGCGTCAGGCGACCGTCTTAATGAGCGAGTCATTGAGTCATTCATTCAAACGATTCGTTCAAACAACTGATTCATTCAAGAATGAGACATGTTTATGAATGGGACATTGAATCTTTGACTCAGCCAATTCGTTCAAAACGCTGAATCATTCAGTAATGAAACACGGTGAGATGCGTTACGGTTCTGCTGTGATCTTTGTTTGGAACAATTTTTGCTGCTGAAACAGAACAAAAACAGTCAATATTGTGTCTAAAATGTAAGTAACTTAATTTGAACTGTTTATTGAACTGTTGTATCAAAAGCAATGTCACATTTTCAGTCGTGATGGTACTCAAGAAAACAGCACTCGTCGTGTGAGGTTGCTAAACTGTATCATATGTTAAAAATATTAAAACACATTTTGAATTTTGGCACTGGCAGTAACGTTATGTTGTTAACGGAGTTTAAACTGAGTTTACATTTGTTTGGATTTCTCCTCGAGAGGCTGCGCGAGCCTCAACAGCGCAACCTTGTTACCGTCAGTAGCCTAATACATCCACTCGCAACTTACAATAAATATAAATACAATCATTTTAGTGATTCCCTAGTTATTTATAATTTTTTTGTTATTGACGTTTAATTAGGCTACTTGTCCGGTCGGGCAAGTAAAATTCTCTTTTACTTGTCCCTTCAAAAAATCCACTTGTCCCGGACAAGCGTTAATGTCGAGCCCGTCAGGTCCTGTTAGCACCGTATATATTTTTTTTAATTATGCTAGATGAAGTTAAAATATGGAGACACAAATATTAAGCAAAAAATGGAAACTCATATATTGAGGTGGTGATGAAAAATTTACTACCAAGTCAAATTGCGTTTGTTACCTTTTACTACCTTTCAAGGGCCTTAATTTTGGTAGATTATTTTTACTACTTTTACTACCTTTTACTACCGCGCGGACACCCTGTTTATGATGAAATCATGAAAAACTGAATATTCTTACATTTCACAAGGCCTGACAAAATACAAAAGTGACCGATGAGATGAATACTTACTGGGTGTCAACAGGTCTTTGCTCAGAGGAGCGCTAGCATCTTAAGGGCGAAAAAAACAAAGAATATTCTAAGCAATATAATATGCTCTTCTAAGCAAGACTGTCTGAAACATGTCATTAAGCCAATAAAATAAACTGTTACCAAACTTGATTCTCAAGCAGTAAGTAAAGACCAATTTATAGTTATGCGTCGACCTCCCGCTGTAGCTACAGAGTAGGCTGTGTACATAGCGTACCCTTTAGCACACCCTGACGTGCACCTCTCCCAAAATGTAACAATGCGTCAATTTTACGTGGACGGAAGCGCTGTGATTGGTCTAGAACGCCTCCCACGGGTTTCACAGGCTTCTTTCTGCATGTGTAATTGTGCGTCAACAGGGACAACAATGCAGAAGTATAAATGAAACAGTGTAGCCTATAGCGTAGAGGCTCGGGCTTCGGTCTGACGCAAAAGTATAAATCAGCCTTAAAGGATTAGTTCACCTCAAAATGAACATTTCCTGATAATTTACTCACACTGAGTGACAAGATATCCATGTCTGTCTCAGTGGAAAAGAAATTAAGTTTAAGGAAAACATTTCCATATTTTTAATGGCATATACTTTAATGGCAACCAAAGATCTCAATGTTCCTAGACGGTTCAAATGTCCGTCTCAATGCAGCTTCAGAGTCTCTACACAATCCCAGTCGAGAAATCAGGTTCTTATCTAGCAAAACCATCTGTCATTTTCTAAAATTATATATACACATTTATGTATTTTTTAAACAATTGTTTGTCTTGTGCTAGTCTGCTGGCATTACAGACATTTGAACCTTCTTTGAACATTGGGATTGTTGGTTGCCATTAAAGTCCAATCTCTGTAGAAAAATACTGAAATGTTATTCCTCAAAACTAAATTTATTTTCCACTGAAAAAATAAATAAAGGTTGGGGCAACAGATAAAGTGAATACTCACTGGAAATTTCCTTGCACTGAAATCTGGCTGCACATTTCTCCGGGTCAGAGAAGGCTTCCACAAGACATTCAAAGTTTGACTTAAGAGTCTGAAACACATGAGTCAGCCAGTAAGTACGGTCATGTTGCCTATACTAAATTAATAATGTAATACTGGAGTCATTACTACGCTTAATTAAGAGTGAGAAGAACCTACTCATCTTGAATGGACCAAATAAAGCTAATGTTTTTGTCTCATCTCTCCATAGAACATTTGAAAAGTAACTGACACTACTGGACCTTCAAACGGGCAGAGGGACGACCAGACTCTGACCATAGATCACTGCCCGTTTGAAGGTCCAGTAGTGTCAGTTACTTTTCAAATGTTCTATGGAAAGATGAGACAAAAACATTAGCTTTTTTTTGTCCATTCAAGATGAGTAGGTTCTCACTCTTAATTAAGCGGCATAAATAACTCTGACCAGCACTGTATATATTTAAAATAGATTATTCACAAGCAGTAAAAAACTACTTGTCTTGAATGGAGAGTGACTTTGTGCAGAGCAATGTTTTGTGCATGGGGGAAAAGTACTTACCAGGAGTGGACATTTCACTGAGTGGAATGAACCCGAGTGGGCACAATCTTTATTAGATAAAACACATGAATAAGCCTGTGACTTATGTTGTACACAACACAATATTATGTTTAAGTTGTCATCAGTACTCACCAGTATTGTGCAACATGCTGGTGTCCTCAATGGGCTGCAGCTTCCTTCGTACATTATTGAAGGGGGTAACGTTATATCTTGACGCTTATACAGAGGTAATGTAAAATAAAATATATAAAGTTAAAGGATTTAATTTTTAAACTGCAATTATAAATTAAGAGAAAACGATTACCCCTGATATTCTCATCCGAATCCAATAATACTGCAAAATAAAAATAAAATCAATCATTTGTATAAAATTTCAGGCCCAATTTGTATCAACCGATTTTATATTTCAAATGTATAAAATATCTGAAAATGAGAATACCATTTCTAACAGAACCCTCCGATTTTTTTTAGTGTGCTTCCTCGTAACGTTAAGTTAACGTTAGATCTAATCACCTCATCGTCCTTCTCCTCTGCCTGGTAACGTTGTTACGTTAGGTGTCACATTCACGACGCACATTTATAAATTAGACAATTCACCTTTAAACCCACCTTGCATCATCTGTGAACCCCGTAGCAAGCTGCTATATGGACAAGCTAACTTAGTTAGCAAAGAGCTAAGTTAGCCAGTCAGACTCAGAACTCTATGCCATGCTGCTATCGGTTTACGTGCAGTTTAGTATCCCAAATTGACATATTCTCTCGTGTACAGCTAAAATAACATGGAAACTGAACATGAACCATGAGCAGCAAGCTAACTTAAAAAAAAAAAAAAAAAAGCGCCAAAAGCTAACGGGAAGTTGTTTACACAGAGAGTGCGCGCGCGCGACCGGCTCTCTCTCTCTCTGGTCGTTCTTTTAGTTAAAACATGCGCCCTGTCACAAACGCAGCCGTTCATCTACATTACTCACCGATCAAATAAGACTTTGGCGGGCGCTAAAACAAGTTCAATGCAGGAAAATTCATGCGTGAGTTACCATTAGACTCGCACGGTAGCCAGGAAAATGGCGAGCTCAGCTGTTGTTGACGCTGTGTGTGTCATGGTGTGTGTGCTTCAAGATTATGACGCAAGTGCTAAGATTCCAATTGGCCAAGAGAAAAAGTGCTAAGATTCCGATTGGCCCAGAGAAATGTAAATTATAAGATTTATCCAATAATGTTTCGCAATTCTAGCCTGCATGGCAGTTTACTGTGAGAAACAATACAGAAAATACAGGAATATATAATTGTTTGTGTTTTGTTAGCTTAAGTTTCAGTGTGGATTGTTTGTGTAACCTTTAGACATTAATGAAGATAATTGAATATTTTGTCTAAATCATGCAGAAAACCATCTATCTTTGGATAAAAGCGTCTGACAAATGGATAAATGTAAAATAATATATATTGCCACTGTACACTGTAAGTCCAGATGTTCCTTCATGAACAACAGCCTTTTAAAGTGGATTTTAATGTGGTTATTCAATTTGTCCCATTTTGTCTGTTTAATAATACTGCTATCACAAAAAGGGCAGTGAAAATTTCTGCAACATGTTGTGCATTGCTCCAAAAGTGGTAGCGCTATTCAAACTCCACTGGCTACCTGTCACATTCAGGATTGATTTTAAAATGTTAGTATTTGTGTATAAAGCTCTTAACAAACCGGCCCCCCAAAATCTGACCAATCTCCTCTGCCCGTACACTCCATCTCGTACTTTGAGATCCAGTGATCACTGTCTTCTTATCGTGCCCAGATCCAGACTTAAAAAACGAGGCGACTGCACTTTTGCGACTGCAGGCCCAAAACTTTGGAACAGTCTACCCCTCTATATCAGACTAGCTCCCTCAATTTCCATCTTCAAAACATCCTTGAAAACTTATTTATTTTCTCTTGCTTTTAATACCCCTTGACTATGATACAACTATTGCCTTTTTTTTTTTTTTTTTTTTTTTTTTTTTTATTGTCCTGTTTCTGCCCTGCATTTTATCTATTGCCCTGTACAGCACTTTGGTCAGCCTTGGCTGTTTTTAATTGTGCGTTATAAATAAATATTGAATTGTACTGTATTTTTTTTAGAATTAAGTTAATACCTTTTAGTCACCTGGGATAAAACTCCCCCTGCTACCCTCATTTGCATTTGTAAAGCTCACAGCAGTCTCATTTACATGTTAAAGCATTAGAGGGAGGGGGGTCACGGGGCAAGCAAGTCCCACGTCAATTTCCGACAATTTCCGACAGTTTGCAGTGTTGCCTGTAAATTGCCGTTTGCAGTCGTAAACCTGAACTTCCACGACAATCTACAGCGCCGGTAACTGTCGAAAATCCCACTTTTCATGCAGTGTATTAACTTGATGGAGAAGATAAATGTGAGAGTATAAGACATACAGCAGCAGAATCTTTGAGTTTCTGACCCACTCTAGAATGCATTGGAAATAATTAATGCTATTATAGTCCTATAGTGTTTGGGGTCATTACGTGAACTTTATTTTACTGTTTTCAAACAAACATGCTGCATACATAATTCAGTGAAGAAGAAGCCTTAGTCTAAAGACCTGGTTACCCCAAGGACGATAAGTTTAACGATAAAGATATAGTTCTAAAAATAATTTTCTAAATATAAAAGAATAGCAGAGTCTACACCACAACTGTAATGATACGACACAGAGAAACGAAATCTTTGGAATCTCTTTCACAACCTTTTTTCCCCCCTGCTGATGAACGATAAAAACATTGACAGCTAGTCAGAATCCGTCCTGCCTTAAAGCGCTCAAGCATATAAAGCGGCAGACGACAAAACTGCAGCACGAGCTTAGAATAAACGGAACGCTATCATACATTAGTGTTAATAGTTATCTTTATAATTATCACTCTTGGTGTGAATTGGCCTTAGGTGTGGCTTGGGCTTCAGGTTAATTGTTTTGCTAATGTACTGGTTTAGCTCTTATGGTAATCAGGGAAGCAGTTCTTTATTCGCAGTCAACTGCATCTGTCTTTTGGCAGGACAAAGAAAAAAAGAAATTCTAAATTACCTAATGATTATACTAGGGGTAGGAATCTTTAGACACCTCAATTCGATCCAATTCTGGGAGTTAGGATTCCATTGATTTGATTCCATTTTTTATTTTATTAATTAAGTTTACTGACTTTAAGGGCCTGTCCACACGGAGACGCGTTTCGCTGTATACGTATACATTTTTTATCGTATTGGCGTTTCGTCCACACGGATCCGGCGTTTTCGGAGACTGAAACCGCTATTTTTTGAAACCGGGTCCCAAGGTGGATAAATCTGAAAACGCCGCCCTTGCGTTTTCGTGTGTACGGCCAATCCGTACATTTTGTGAAACGATGATGTCATCACACCAAGTGTCAACTAGTCAGACACCGTTAAGTCACAGCAACTACATTTATGGTTTTTCATATTGTTCAACAAAGTTCTTGTTTAAAAAAGAAAAAAGAAAAGAAAAAAAGAAGCTACTGTGCCTAATATTATTGTTGTATACAGCGCGCAAGGTTTATGCTCATGCTTTAAGTCTTCTTCTCCGTTTTTAGTGTATGTCTGTGGCAGAATTACAGCGCCACATACTGGTCTGGCATGTATACTACATCGTTTTGAGTCGGTTTCAGTGGTTTCGTGTACGCAGATATTTCTTGAGACGACGCCGTGTTTACGGAATTTTTTTTTGGAACGGGAAAAAAAAAAATCGGATAGGGAAAGCTCTGGCTTCGTGTGGATGTGGCCTAAAACTAATTTTTTTTTTACTTTTTTATTTAATTACTTGTGTAATTATATGTACTTACAAGAAACATATTATAAGCAATAAACAAAGAGTGTGTTCAGTTTCTAGAAAGAGCAGCAAAGCAAACACACACCTTTTGAGGTGCAAGATAAAGGAAAAAACTTAATGCAAAGAGAATGTAACAGTGTACACTCACTTAAGCTTTATTTGTTACCAACGTTTCGGCACAAGTAGCCTTTGTGAAGGTATAATTCCTTACAACATGGAGAACAGCATAAATAAAGAAGATAATCATGCACAGGTGAGAGCAATGACATCCGAATCATGATCCAATAATTAACTAATTAAAAATGACACTAACATATATATATTTTTAAATCCAATACAGATTAAAATATAGCTGCAAGCAGCAATACAGGGGCCAAGCCCTGAAGCAGCAGCAACTCTCCCCGGCCCTCCCCTCCCCTCCCCGCTCCGCCCAGCCCAGCCCTGCCCCGCCCCGTTCAGCGATCAGGTTTGATTCTGGCTCAGCATGTTTTGTGACACTGCTAGCCACTCCACTTCTGAAGATGCACAACTTCGCAGCGTGTTCTGCTGTGTGTGTGCGGAGATCATCTGTACTAATTTTTGTAAGAATTTAACTAAATTTGAATGAGGAGTAGCAAAACAATTGAATACTGTACTTTTCAAAATGGCCACTACTGTAATGTGCGGAGTCTTAACGTAAGCTATTGATTGTGATCACCATGATGAGAGGAATCATTTGTACTAAGTTTAATTTATCTAGATCATCTAGATTTATCTAGCAGCACATCGCCTGAAACAACGATCATTGTGTCAGGACCGCTTCCCACGTACCGACTAGGGCATGAAAAGTTCAGCAGATTATTTGCGCTAAATGAATGGTTAATGTCATGGTGCAATGAGCAGAAACTGCTCTTTGTAAATAATTGGAATCTGTTTTGGGAGCGTCCTAGGCTTTTCCGTGCTGATGGTTTACACCCAAGCAGATTCGGAGCGGATCTTCTGTCAGATAACATCTCCAAAATGTTAAATACCCTTTGACTAGTAACCAAAAGTCCAAATCATAGTCTCTGCTGCACCAATTCAACTGATATAAATACTAGTGTAGAACATTGCATAGAAACCGTGTCTATTCCTCGTTTAGTGAGATCAAATAATAAATCTAATGCAGGATCTAGGAAAAATCTAATTGTTATTAAAACAGAAAATGTTGCTATTAGTAAACAAAAACTATTTCTAAAGCTAGGTCTTCTAAACATTAGATCACTCACACCTAAGGCAGTTATTGTAAATGAAATAGTCACAGATAATAGCTTCGATGTACTTTGCCTTACTGAAACCTGGCTTAAACCAAATGATTATTTCGGTATTAATGAGTCTACTCCTCCTGGATACTGTTATAAGCATGAGCCCCGTCTGATTGGTCGTGGCGGAGGTGTTGCAACCATTTATAGAGATATTCTAAATGTTACTCAGAAAACGGGTTATAAGTTTATTTCATTTGAAGTACTTGTACTAAATGTTACGCTCTTAGATGTTAGAAAAACATCCCTATTATCTCTAGTCTTGGCTACCGTATATAGACCGCCAGGGCCTTACGCTGATTTCCTAAAAGAGTTTGCAGATTTTCTCTCAGACCTATTAGTCAATGTCGATAAAGCATTAATTGTTGGAGATTTTAACATACACGTAGATAATCCAAATGATGCGTTAGGAGCTGCGTTTACAGATTTATTAAATTCATTTGGGGTCAAGCAAAACGTCACCGGACCAACACATTGTCTTAATCATACACTCGATTTAATTATATCACATGGAACCGATCCAACCGATATAGATATCATTCCACAAAGTGATGAAGTCACTGATCACTACATGGTAACTTGCATATTACGTACTGCTGTAATGTGTCATGCGGCGTTGCGTTATCAACCAGGCAGAACAATCCTCCCATCCACCATAGATAATTTCTCAAATTGCTTATCTAATCTGTCTCAGCTGCCGCCTGAACCCAAACAAACAGATGAACTAGAAGAACTAACTAGCACTATGAGCACCATTCTCTCTAGAACATTGGATGTGGTTGCACCTATTAAATTAAAAAAGGTCAGAGAGAAAAATAAAGCACCATGGTATAACAATACTATGCATGTTTTAAAGAGAGAAACCCGTATTTTAGAGCGTAAATGGAAACAAACTAACTTAGAGGTCTTTAGAATCACGTGGAAAGACAGTATGTCACGTTATAAAAAGGCCCTAAAAGCGGCCAGGGCTGAGCACCTCCGCAAACTAATAGAAAACAACCAAAACAATCCAAGGTTTTTATTTAACACCGTGGTTAGACTAACAAATAAACAGACGTCACCCGAACAAAATATCCCGTGACAGTTCAGTAGTAATGATTTCATGAACTTCTTCACTGAGAAAATAGAAAGCATTAGAACCACAATTGTAAACGTTCAATCTTCAATCGCGCCTTATAATTCAGCTTCAATTATCACCCCGCAAGAACAATTACAGCGCTTTACAACTATAGAACAAAAAGAGTTAAATAAACTTATCACTTCATCTAAAACAACAACATGTTTATTAGATCCTATACCAACTAAACTACTGAAAGAAGTGTTACCTGTAGTGGAAGAGCCTCTCCTCAATTTTATTAACTCGTCTTTATCTTTAGGTCATGTTCCAAGAACATTTAAACTGGCAGTTATAAAACCTCTCATTAAGAAACCACAATTAGATCATAATAATCTAGCAAATTATAGACCCATTTCAAATCTTCCATTTATGTCTAAAATATTAGAAAAAGTGGTGTCTGCTCAACTGGGCTCTTTCTTGCAACAAAATGATATCTATGAAAAGTTTCAGTCTGGATTCAGACCGCACCATAGCACTGAAACTGCGCTCGTTAAAATCACAAATGATTTACTTTTAGCTTCTGACCAAGGCTGTATCTCAATACTAGTTTTACTTGATCTTAGTGCTGCGTTCGATACTATAGATCATACATTACTCTTAGATCGACTACAAAATTATACTGGTGTTCAAGGACAAGCACTAAGCTGGTTCAAATCATACCTATCTGACCGCTACCATTTTGTCTATTTAAATGGAGAAAAATCGATCATAACTCCAGTAAACTATGGAGTGCCGCAGGGATCTGTATTAGGCCCTCTGTTATTTTCAATATATATGATGCCACTTGGAATTATTATAAGGAAACATGGAATTAGTTTCCATTGTTATGCTGATGACACTCAAATATATATTTCATCACGGCCGGATGAAAACGCTAAATTTTCCAAATTGACAGAGTGTGTTAAAGATATAAAAGATTGGATGATGCGTAATTTTCTTTTATTAAATCCAGACAAGACAGAGGTAATACTTATCGGTTCAAAAAACCGCCCACAAAACCTCGCACAATACAACTTTAACATCATAGGATGTCCTGTTACTTTATCCTCTACAGTAAAAGACCTGGGTGTTATACTCGATTGCAACCTGTCTTTTGAAAATCATATTTCATATGTTACAAAAACAGCCTTTTTCCACCTTAGAAATATTGCTAAGCTACGTAATATGCTATCAGTTTCTGATGCAGAAAAGTTAGTTCATGCATTCATGACCTCGAGACTGGATTACTGTAATGCTTTATTAGCTGGTTGTCCTGCATCCTCAATAAACAAGCTACAGTTAGTCCAAAATGCCGCCGCTAGAGTTCTTACGAGATCAAGAAAATATGATCATATAACACCGATTTTATCATCACTGCATTGGTTACCTATAAAGTTCCGTATTAATTACAAGGTATTGCTACTGACTTATAAAGCCCTAAACGGCTTAGCTCCAGTCTATTTAACGGATCTTCTATCGCCCTATAATCCATCGCGCTCTTTAAGATCACTAAATTCAAGGCTTTTGGTCATACCTAGGATATCCAGAACATTTTCACCAGGGAGAGCATTTTCACATTTGGCTCCAAAACTCTGGAATAGTCTTCCTGATACTGTTCGTTGCTCAGACTCGCTCTCCCAGTTTAAAACTAGATTAAAGTCGCATCTCTTCAGCCAGGCATTCATATAATCCTACAGTTCAAACTACAATCCGGCCTCTAGCTCATAAATGCCAGAGGAGAACTGGCCCCCGACTGAGCCTGGGTTCTCCCAAGGTTTTTTTTTTCTCCATTAGGTCACCTGATGGAGTTTTAGGACACCATTAGGTCACTTGATGGAGTTTTTCGGTTCCTTGCCACTGTTGCCTTTGGCTTGCTCAGTTGGGGATATTTTGGGGATATTTAATTTAATTTTATCAATCAATAAATTCCTCTTGAAACAAACTTTGTTGTATTATTTTAATTTAATACTGTGAAGCTGCTTTGATACAATCTGTATTGTGAAAAGCGCTATACAAATAAACTTGACTTGACTTGACTTGACTTGACTAGATCAAAGGGTTCAAAAGTTATAACCATTTCAATGTTGAATTTTTGAACTGGTGGTGGCGCTATAAAGTTGGTCCTAGAGACTCCAAAATTGGACCAATTACTATTCATTACAATCACTACAAGTGTGCCAAATTTGAAAATTTAAAAAAACAGCCGTTTCAGTAGTACAAGTGAAAATGAACTCAAAATGAAGATTTTTTATATAAATTTGCTACATGTTATATTTATGGAGATCCTTTCTCAGATACACATCATGTGCAGAACTGAAACAACTTTTCCACCACTTAAGGCCACAGTACCTCTTGTGGTCTGGGCATGTGTCACACAGGATTCAAACCCATGACCAGAACGGTTCGGGATTTGAGACACGTGGTTTAGCAACTTGCGCCACTCAGAGGATGTAAATTTCAAAGCTGCAGAGGAGAGGCTTCAGTGTAAGAATAAGCACACAAAATCATGTTAACGAGATTAGCATGCTAAGCTAGCTTAATGTTAATGTAGCCTATGGTTATCCTGATAGCTGAAGAGCCACATTAGAAAGAATGGCATCTGGTTAGCATGCTAACCAATTATTATGCTAAGCTAACTAGCATAAGGCAACAAACACAGGCTAGGTCAAATTCGGAGACGAATATCTCGGGAAAGGTCAAATTGAGCAAAATTTGAAGGAGGAGTAGCGAAAAAACTGCTTTTCATTTGCTCCGGTATGGCGGACAGTCAAATTGTTGGAAAATGACATATGAGATATCATCGGAATCGGCATAAGCCAAGGAACATAATGACATAAAGAAATCAAAATTTGAACAATGTTTTCAAAAGTTATAAGTGTTTTTGCAAAAGACCTTATATCTCTGGAACACTAGGTGGCGCTGTGTTCAATCTTCTCATGTACCTTCAGGACATTGTGTCGATGATCCATACAAAATTTTGTGAAGATATGTCAAATAGTTTGAAAGTTATTGCAAATTATGACAAAATTCAAAATGGCGGACACATGGTACATCCCATCATGGCAAAATCAGTATCCACGGATTCAGCATGCCACAAGGAATCCATAGATTCCACATTTATGATTTTCTGACAAACTTTTCAAAAGTTATTGACCAAAATAGCCATTTTCCAGATCTCATGACTTGTTGGTGGCGCTGTTCCCAACTTTGGCATGGACCCTCAGGTCATGGCTTCGATGAAGCTTACCAATTTTCGTTTCGATTGATCAATTTTTGGCCGAGATACAGCCTCTGAACCAATTTTGGGTCGACCTCGTTAACTTTGCGACATCATATATATATTTTTTCTAATATAAAAAAAAAATTCTGTTCAGTCATTTCTATGCGGCTCAGTCCGAAGATCATTTGAGCACATGTTTGGACAAAATTGGACAAAATTTGAAGGAGGAGTAGCGAAAAAACTGAATACTGTACTTTTCAAAATGGCTACTACTGTAATGGGCGGAGTCTTAATTTAAGATATTGGTTGTGATCAGCATGAATCACATAGAAAGCATAGATCAGCATGAATCGCATAGAAATTTCATTTCTGTAGATCAAAGGGTTCAAAAGTTACACCATTTCAATGTTGTATTTTTGAACTGGTAGTGGCGCTATAGAATTGGTCCTAGATGCTCAAAAATTGGTCCAATTACTATTCATTACCATCACTAGAAGTGTACCAAATTTCAGCATTTTCCTATGTTCCGTTGATAGGGCTGCCATTGACTCCCATTCGGTTAAATACCATTCACAGAAAACAACTTAGTCAAAATCCACATTTAGACCATGTGGTACCAAAGTTTTTCATTTATGTATCCAAAAGGCATGTATCCCGTTTCAGTAAAATTCAATCCAAATCACCACCTCTCCTTGGTGAAAGTATTCTCTTGGTTCCTATATAACGCAGTGAAGTAACTGGATGGTAACTCAGCGAAATGCACCACAAGAGGATAATTCATATTTCATCTTATTGTACTGCGATGTTCTGCGATGCATGTTTTTAGTTCTCTAACTGTTTTTCCTACATATTATTCCCACATGGACATGTTTCTAGAACACACACAGTGCCATCGTGCATCTGTGGCGAAAATGAGAAATTCTCTAAATCGATTCAGAATCGTTGAAGAGAGAATTGCGACGAATAAAAAAAAACAACAACCTCCGACCTCTAGGTTATACCACAACATTTTTAGACTCATTAAATTCACAGAGAAGTGGAAAACACGATTCCAATCATGTCTCGTCGAGTTTGGTCACAATTGGCATCTGCAACGTTTGTATTACATAAACGTTCAAAGCAACTCAACACTTGATTACCCTAAAAAAAGTATTTGGTTAGTTTAGTACAAAGCTTTTGCATCCATTACATTAAGAAGAAATAATTGCCCTGGAACGGCTGGAATTGCACTGTAAAACCTACTGTTTGTCAGACCAAAGTTGATGCTATTCTCAACAGAGCAAAGCAGACTGGTTGTAATTGTGTCTAAGGTCAGTCATTATCTGAAGAATCAATTTTATGTGGAAGTTTGACCAATTTTCTGCAGCGCTATTATAACATCGGGCACTCTGTGTATCTCTCGATACGATTCTCTTGGTGGTACAATCCATCCTGCATTATCAATGTTTATCATGTCTCCTCCTTGTAAAAGTCAGCTGACTGCCGGACGGCCCGCTCCTCTGGATTTGGTTATGTTAAGAACGAGGCGTAATCTCTCCCTAAATGTCGAGGACGCATCCAGTTAGTGCCGCGGGGGCCTTGTAAAAGTGCCTAGCAGGACTTCAAAAATAATGACTGTCGCTTGCGAAAACAGTCGAAGCCCACTCCAAATCACTTCCTTATGCGTTCGCCGGATCACTAATGAAATCTTCAGAGAGAAGTGGAAGTTGTCTTCTCGGATAATCTAATGTGAGAGGGCATTGTGAGACACAATGCATCAAGCTACAGGAGCCCAATATGAATCTGCTTCCATTTTTTCCTATACCATTATCAGTGGGCAGAAAGGAGCAGGAGTGAATTAATGAGTGGAAGATTTATTTGTTTGCTGTATGGACTGTAAAACAGTAAGAGCAGTGTTGGCCCGTGCAGGCCTCCTACCCCTAGGGTACAATCAAACCCTGGCAGTAAATCAATAGAGCTGGAAGAGGTTTTTATAACCAGAGTTTAACACCATGCTCTAAGTGCTCCAGGTGACAGGTCATTTGTTCATTAGCAGGACTTATCGCAATAAACAGTGGCAAGTCCAGTTGTGCAACAAAGAGAGACAAAGAAGACGAAAAGGGGAAAAAAACAATAAAAAGATTACGTGGATCGGGTCTGGGTTTAATAAACCAAGTGGCATTGGTGTGTTGTCCAGGAGCTTGAAATTAAACACACTGCAATTATTTTGTGGCTTAAACTAGGATGCCAAAAAGTTTCCTTCTCGGACCGGACGTGTTTACGGAACATTCCAATGCACTGATGGCTAGACAACTTCTAATAAAGATCATCTGCTCAGTGGCTCAGACGCTGTCGGGAAATGTTCATGATTTCAATCAATGTAAATTGTTGGGAACTTGATCATAAAGATGCTCTGGTGAAACTTTTGTGCGGCATAATACAATCACAGCAAATCAAAAGAAACATTGTTTTTTTGTGCTGAAGGATTTTGGACCAATGAGATCTCACTGTAGGCGGGTCTAGCTACAGTAGCACAATGCCAAAATATCACTCAAGGTCAAGGATGGTTAACTCAGATTATCATGTAAGATATGTTTTTATCGCCTGTTGCTTCAACATGGACATGGTGTGATGCAACTACAGTGTTTCACCCAGTGTTTGATCCATGTATTAAAGAGTGGTCATATATTAGCAAAATTTTCGCCTAATTTTACGGGCAAAAAAAGTCAATTGACTGTCAATAGTGTTGCGATGTATGAAGCACAGCTTAACAGAAGTCACTTTCAAACCGAACGACTTTCTGTTGGTCAACACAGCAAATTTGTGTAACCAACTTGAACCTTTTTCGAAATCTGAGTGGGAAAATTCCTGAACATGTGGATTCCTCCTGAAATAACTGACTTGCCTGCGAAATTGCAAAGAATAACGGTTTTAGTCTGGTAAAAAAAAACATTTGCTGATTATGCATTATATATCGTCTGTCTTCCTCTTCAGCCTGTGCATATAATTTTAATGATTTTTTTAAATATTTTTGGATACAGTTCTTGATAATGCTTTAAAATTTCAATGCTTTTAAGGACCTTTTGATGATTTTTGTTTTGGACAAATGTATTATTAAAATGCCCAGACAGCAGCATAGTGTCGGCCCAGATCCGGCCCACATCTGGTACACGCGGAATCCACGTACCAGATGTGGTCCGGATCTGGGTCAACACCATTGCCGCTTTTCCACTGCATGGTACGGTTTGGTATGGCTCACTTTGG
Organism: Leuciscus leuciscus; assembly: GCF_965113295.1. NCBI lineage: Eukaryota > Metazoa > Chordata > Actinopteri > Cypriniformes > Leuciscidae > Leuciscus > Leuciscus leuciscus. The sequence continues at coordinate 10,487,147 of NC_138741.1, forward strand.
CGCTTTTCCACTGCATGGTACGGTTCGGTATGGCTCACTTTGGCGCTTTTCCACTGCATGGTACGGTACGGCACGGCTCGGCTCACTTTGTGGCGCTTTTCCACTGCATGGTACGGCTCGGTACGGCCCGCTTCGGCTCACTTTAAATGGTACCACCTCTGTTGAGGTTCCAAGCGTACCGTACCGATACTAAAATGTGACATGAAAACACAACAGATCACTGATTGGTCAGAGAGAATCGTCACTACCAGAGTCATTGTATTTACATTGAGTCTGCTAGATTTAAATAGCCAGCAACAGCCACCGCATTATTATTTGTTTAAAAAAAAATAAAGAAATGGCTGAATCGTGGTCAGTAGACGAGGTGCAGACGTTCCTCTTGTTGGTAGCCGAGAAGCGGATCCAGTGAGAGCTGGAAATTGCGACCAGGAAGGAAAAAGTTTTTCAGCAACTTTAACGAGCAGTCTAAAATCCCACCCACTTTGAAGCGGTACTAAACAGCAGTGGAAAAGCAAAGAGAGCCATGCCGAGCCGTACCGTACCGAGCCGTACCATGCAGTGGAAAAGCGCCATATGTTGCTGTCTGGGTGGTGGGTTGCCACTTGATGTCCAATGCAAATTTTAGGTGTTTATACCATATTAACAGAGGCAAAATATGTGAAATACAGAGAGCCTAGTTCTAACAAGTACAGGTCAGGATCATAACAAAGAGCCAAAAACATCCTTTTAGGACTTGCAGCGAGACTTGGCAAAGTCTCAGAGACACAGTCACCAGCAGGAGGGAAAAGTTGAATCACAAATGTAAGTCATGTATAGCTTTAGCTTTATTTTTGATGGACAAAATGTTTAATTTCCAAACTGAGTCATCCCAGTTCTTCTGTGTCTGTATTTCACAAAAGGGTGCGATAAAAGGCTTGACTCAATTATTTCACTCAGGCTAGGATTTGGCGATGGTCTGCGGACCATCACTGAGTTTTATAAGGATGATAAAAGTCTGGCACTTGGCGAAGCCGGATTTTACAAAGGTCACTCTTAATGGATGTGTTTCCACAGATTTGAGAGAGCACATTTCAACATTTATGAGATCTCTCTTTGATGCAGGCCCCATGTTTGGGTACATTAAGAACTTGAGATGAAAAGATTCCTCTGCTCCACATCACCGTTTGTGACACATCACTGCCTCAAAAAGACATGATTTCAGCTCTCATTTGCAGCCACCATCATCATCCTCAACTTCTCTCTTCTTCTCGTGACGAATTCCTCAGAGCCACAAAGAGGGAAGAAAATATATTGCAGTTTATGAGTCTCTCTAATGCACTCCAAGTTTAGGAGAAATTCTCATTGTCTCTCCAGAGCACTGTAATTTGTCATAACTGTCAAGACAATAACACGGCAGAGGAGCATAGATTTCTGTTTAAGTTCTTCCTTCAATAATGCAATAGATTTCCAAGACTGTGGATTTTTTTCCCCCTTCACTTCCAACAGGAAGAACAAACAGTAACCATGTGGAGTAACATATTGATGCTTACATCCTTCAGTGGAATTCATTATTTTTATCCTTACAAGTAGGATGTCCTCATCACCTGATTTAGCAAAATTTATCCGGTTAATACAGTTTCTGGTCTTATTGTATATGATATTTCAGTGTGCATTTTTCTACAAACAATTGTATTAATGGATATTTCACTTACTTATTTGGTAAATATTGTGATTTTTTTATTTATTATTATTATTAGTAGTAATAGTAGTAATAAAGAAGCATTTAAGCGGTGCCACCATTACGTAAATTACCACTATTACTTAACCATTTATTAAAATATATAGCTATGCTCATTATCTAATCAATAATTAAAAACTTGGTATTCATAATTAAGATATCAGGATGTAAACATGGGATTCCACACCATATATTGTACACTAAAAAATGATGAGTTGTTTCAACCCATGTTTGGGTCAAATATGGATAAACCAACAGTTGGGTTTGTTCATATTTGCCCCAAACATGGGTTGAACAAACCAGCAGTTTTTTTAGTTTAATGAACCCTTCTACTACAAATCCAACTATCCATTTAACAAAACCTAACAAGCGTAACATAAAATGTAATTCTCATAACTACAAAGAGTTGCGTGTTGTGATATGATTACATGTGAAAACAATTGTTTTCAATTACACGTTTTGTAATTGTGCCTTGCACTCGTAAGATGGCATTAAGCAGGCATTCAGAATTGGCCTTAAATTAATGAACACATAAATGCCGAGGTGAATAATTAAATGAAAGTGAGAGACCTCCACGTGTGAGAGCGCTGCCTTGAGATTAGCATTCGCATTTGTTTACGCCTCAGATTCCAGCGGTTAGCCACTCATCATCGCCGTGATTAAGAAACCAGTCATGTGCAATGGAAATACCTTTTGCCTTTCTGAGCCTGTATATATTTATATATCCCTCTTAAAGATGCATAAATCCTAATTGAATAATGCATATCCAGCCATGATGAATTAATGAAACCCCTTTCATTAAGCAATGAATTATGTATGATAAACAGTTACCTCTTAATGAAAACAAACAACAAGTGGGCAGGTTAAGTGGCAAACGATTGGCCACCGGTTAGTGTGTTCCGAGTGACGGCTGAGCAGGACCCTGCTTAAATGCACATTACTCTTCACAGACAGGTGGGAATACATTTTTCCATGCATGAATTGCCCCTGATTAAAGCTGAACAGCATGAGCGAGATGCTGCTGCTTTGTTTTAATAGCCTACATAGTGTGCCAGTATTCATGTGGACCTGTTATGGTTATGTTATGGTTATGTTATGGTTATGTTTTTTTTCAGTTACGTTTTGTTAGGTTATGTTTAGGTTTTGGTTATGTTTGGGTTATGTTTAGGTTATTGTTATGTTTAGGTTATGGTTATGCTACGTTAATTACATATATTATAACATACACAGAATGAAAACAGATTTATAGGTTTGTTTTCACTTTTATTTATTAATTTTCAAATGTTCTTCTGTGTACTATTTAGTGTTCCACGATTTGCTAGATGGTAAAAAGCACTTGACGCCAACATGAAATGCCAACATGCATTTACACATTTTATTTCTGTAAAGTAATACTGTATATAGTAATAGTTTGTGATGACATCAGCTAAAAAAGGAAAGTTGTTTTTAGAATCTAAAAAAATTAGATTTTTTTAAAGGTTGGGTTTCATGTTGACTTTTAAGTGTATTAGTGTGAAAGCATCGTTATCAGCAGCTTCAGAACATGTTTCATCTCCCCATTTTTCAGGCAATGTGTCTGATTTCAACTGAAAGAGCTGGTGTTCTCATTACCTATTCATCTCTATTTCAAATTAAATGCAGCAGGGGGAAAGAAATCACATGAATTTTGGTGGTCTGCGTCTGGGAGTGAAATGAACTGTGCTTGAGATTGTGAATGCGTGTCATGTTGATTCACGCGCACATCACTCAGGCTGGCTCTGGCAGTGGCCTGTCTTGCTCTTATTTGTTGTGTGAGTGCCCCTGTGCCGCCTTCTCTGAGTCTAATGAGCGTTTGATTGACAGCTGCTGTCTCTGAGCTCAGTGGGGCTCCTCCACTCACAACATTCTGTTGGCGGCTCGGCTTCTTCTCTCCGATCCACCCCCCACCCCCCCTCAGGAGGCGCCTTACCGATCAACCTAAACCACGCATTAAGCAGGAGTTGCGCTTCCGACTTGTTTCGGTTGCCCCTCCCTGTCAGTGTGGTGAATAGTAAAACTATTGTCTTAAACCTTCCTCTTCCAGTCTGAAAAATAATGAGGTGACGGATCTGTCCCTCTCTCTCTCTCTCTCTCTCTCTCTCTCTCTCTCTCACCTTCCTGTTTTCTGTGCATCAGCAACTCTGCACTTTTTTTTCCCCCAAGAAAGAGTATACTATATGAGGCTGAAGTCCTTTAAAGGTTATTTTATAACGGATAGGGCCTGATAATTCAACCTTCTTTATCTTCTAGACTAGGTGGTGTCTGTGAAACAACACCTGATATCTATAGTCAAGCTTGTTCACTTTTGTTTGTATGGTAACAAATATCCCTTTGTCAGCTCGCATAAATCATACAATATGTTTACTCTAGTTCTGACTGACGATTGGCATTTTGTTTTCCCAAGCATCCCTCTTAAACTTAGTTGCATCATGACAACTTACAACTTTTTATAAGGAAGTGACCCAAAATGAAAATTGACATGTTGTTATATGAAGGAAGAGAAACTTTTCCATGGGAGAGATGTTCAGAATTGCAACGTCAGAATTTGATGTGGCTCAAAAGACTGAGAGATTTGTATTTGATCAATTTTTTATATATTCCAAAGGAAGGTCCAGAGGCCTGATGGGAAATAAACATTGGTTTAATTTGGACAGCAGAACCTGCCTGCTACAGGCAAGGGAAGTGCAACATTTCCAGTAAAATATCATCCTGAGAGACTTACTGACTTCAGCAGTGATGTTCACACTTTAGAGGTCAAATAAATATTTAATGCTTTGTAACTGCGTCCAGATTTACTTTTGGTGAATTTGACAGGGCAAGTAGTGATTTCATCACTTTTGCAACTTTTCAGTGAAGCAATAGATACTTCAGGTACATTTGAATACTCTACTCTCTGTTTACTTGCCTCTGGCCTCATATGGTGAAGTGTTATGAGATGAGAAAACCCCCAAGTAAAATGTTGTAATGAAAAGTAGGTTAAAGATATAAAGTGGTTTAAAGAATATCCATCCAAAAGTGAAAAATGCTCGCCTTCATGTCTTTTGAAGCTCAAATTTCTTTTGGAACACAAAAGGAGATACATTCATGAATGGTGACAAACGTGTCAAGCATTGTGCTCATAGAATAATAAAAAAATTGTTTTTTTCCTCACACCAAGCTATCATATAGTTTGTGGAATAGGAATTGTGATGCAGCACAGAAAAAGTTCACCCAAAAAAGAAAATTGTCATTAATTACTCACCCTCATGTCATTTCAAACCCATTAGACTTACGTTCATCTTCGATACACAAATAAAGATTTGTTTGTTTTTTTAAAGGGGTGGGTGAATATGATTTCACTTTTCTAACTTTAGTTAGTGTGTAATGTTGCTGTTTGAGCATAAACAACATCTGCAAAGTTATGATGCTCAAAGTTCAAAGCAAAGGGTGATATTTTCTTTTTTTTAAATTGGCTTTTAAGGTCCACAACAAACGGCTGGTAGGGACTACACGACATTCCTCCCGGGTTAGTGACATCACTAACCCTAAAATTACATAAACCCGCCCCCGGGAACGTGATTTATAGATTATCAAGACAGAATATGCTAATAAATGACTAGAAGATAACCACACATAAGCTACATAAATTCATCAACTAACCATTCAGAAATGTTGTCTACATGTTGTCACTTCCTCTTGAGTCTCTCCATCTTTCTGACTTCGGTTTGAACATAAAAGGCTAAAAGTTGTAGAAATTTTCAGTGCATGTCTGTGTGAGGTAAAAGGACAGGACCTTATGAAGCTCCGCTCACTGTCACGGGAGCAGCAGCTCATTTGTATTTAAAGGGACATGCACAAAAATTGTGCGTTTTTGCTCACCCTCAAAAAGTGACAACTTTAACATGCTATATAAAAATATCTGTGGGGTATTTTGAGCTAAAACTTCACATACACACTCTTGGGACATCAGAGACTTATTTTACATCTTGTGAAAAGGGCATTATACCACCCCTTTAAGTCTTAATAGGTTGGAATGGCATGTCAGTGAATGAATGATGACAGAATTTTCATTTTTGGGTGAACTATCCTTTTATTTTTTGGTTTTGTTTCACAGTTAGTTTAGAAAATAAATTGTCACTCTATTTCACTACACTGCTTTGCTCTAAAACCTCGTGAGATACACATGGTCAGAAGCATGTGAACAGCCCCCAATTAACAGTTTTGACAATTCCTGTATTTCCAGTGAAGACAAATCTGCTGTATACAATGACTTTCTAGAGGATGTGCTTCCAATGTTGTTCCAACAGTTTGCAGAGCCTTTTCTATTTTAGCATGACGGTGTCTCCCTGTGCACAAAGCAGGGTCCATAAAGAAATGATTTACTGAGTTTAATGTGGAACAATTTAACTGGCCTGTACAAAAGCCAAAGCAGAACCCCATTGAACTTTTAGGATGATTTGGACCACAGAGTGTGAGCCAGACCCCGTCACCCAATATCACCTGACCTCACTGATGCTCTTACATACGAATTGGAGCAAATCCAAGACAAGTGGAAAACCGTCCCAGAAGGGTTGAAGCGAATGAAGTATAATTTGAAATAAAATGTTCAAAAGCACATCTGATTGAGGTGTTTGGGTTTCCACAAACTTGGAGTTGCTTTCAGCAGTTTGGCATGTTGCTAAGCTATCAACACTATACTCCGATAAACATAAAAACAACTTACAGATATTGGACAATCTTGACACTGAACTGAAATACAGTACTATAATCCAGGGGTTTTCAAACTTGCACATTTTGTGTGTCTCCCTCATCATACAGTACAAAATGCACAGTGCTGGGGGTCCTCCAGGAGAGGTTTGAAACCCCCCCTGCTATAATCTATGTTTCTTCCATTGCAATACATTCTGATATTGCCTACTCAAGGATAAACTACAGTTGGAAAAATTGCATATTTAATCAAATATCCCATCTCAATTGTACTGCCTTCTTTTTGCATCAGGAGTGGTCCTGTGATGCCTTAAAATGCTGTCTATTGTACATATGAAGACCTCCGATGCAAAAGCCTCTAAAAACCACCTATGTGAAAAATTAGATAGTAATATTGAATGAATGCTCTCCGCACATATACGTTCATCAAATACTTTCACTTCAAACTCACTAAATCCCAGCCTCAGCCCATTCAGAAATGTCGGTACTGAGGTAGAAACCTATACATAGGAGCCTGATAAAAATGTTAATATTAAAGAAAAACGTTAGACTGACTTAGAGGCTTTTGCATCTGAAGTCTTCATATGTAGCTTGCTAGGTTTTGGAACACAGATGCTTACTGTTAGACTATAAAAATCATGAGGAAACTCTCATGACTGATATAAATGTGGCCTACATGCTGTATCTGTGCAACCATGATATCTAGACCCGTGAATAATTTGCACATGATGTAAGCAAAGTATTAGTCTTGCAAGCATGTTTGACTCAGAAGGGCATTTAACATATACATATTGATTATAATATTGCTTAAGCCAGAATATAGAGGGTGCATTTTAAGGCATCATAGCAACACTTACAAAAATTCAACTACATTTTTCAAGTGTCCAAAAACATGTACTGTTCATACAATTCACTGCAGTTTCAAGCTCAAGTGAACACTAGTGGCAGTAAAACACTAACAACTTCTATTCCTTTTCACACAGATTATCAATTAATAAAGAGTTATTTTTGCGCAATTCCTTTCCCAATACTATGACCTTAAAACACTTTTACAATAGTGCATGATTTGTAAACTAATAAATGTTGACATTTGCATCACATAATCATCTCCATGTATATGGCTTGTCTGACTTGGTAAACTTGCTCTGTAGCTCACCTGGTAGTACAACTCTGTGATGTGGAACGCTTGAGTACAAGTCCCGTGAAACATGATGAAAGACATCAAAGACTTGTGGAAGCAAGCTAAAATGTCATGGTTGCCTTAGTAAATGTGTTTTTAGCTCTTGTTTGCTTTTGTTAACACTATCAGATAGGTTTAGGGGAAAGTTGTGTAGTGTAGGGTAGGTGGTATGCTATTTTCAAACACGATAGAGAATTAACCTTTTAGAGCCACTCAACAGACATTTCAGTTATCAAGAGCCAATTAAATAAAACATTACCAGATTCACTTTCATCTGTTCACTTTGAAAGTGTCGCCAAATATGCAAGAAGCAATGTATTATCGTTTTCCAGAAATGTCACCACAGGTACGGTTTTCCAATGAGTCTGGGTTGAAAAATTGCTGTTCTAAAAGGTTGGTCCACAAGATTAATTAAACTGCCTCCTATGATACCTAGTTTTGGAAACACTTTCTTTTGATGGTCCCTTTTGAACATTCTTTTGACTATAAGTAACTTTGCAACTACATGTCAAAAAACTCTCATTGGAGTATTAGTAGACTGTCTGCTTTATTGTGATGATGCTCCTCCAACAGACATTCTACTGACTATAAGTAACTTTGCAACTACATGCAAACTTATTCTAACCCTAACCCTACCAGTCTACTAATACTTTACTAACACCCTGAGAGTTAGTAGACATGCAGATGCAGTGTTACTTATAGTCAACAGAATGTGTTAAAGGGACAATCAAAATAAAGTGAAACCCTAGTTTTGACTAGTTTTAGCCCAATGCTAAGGAAACATTGCATGTATTATTTGCAAATAAGGCATTCCCAGATAGGCATTCCCATCAAGTCCCATCGGCCAGGAATCTTGATGTAATTTTGATGACCAGCTGATCTTCAAAGACCACCTTGCTACTACGATCGTGCAGATTTGCACTGTACAACATCAGGAAGATCAGGCCCTTCCTAACTGAGCATGCAACACAACTTTTCATCCAGGCAACTTGTACCAGATTACTGCAGTGCTCTTCTGGCTGGACTTCCAGCATGTGCAATTAAACCCCTACTACTGGTCTGGAATACAACGTCTCAACTGGTCTTCAACGAACCCAAGAGAGCCCATGTTACACCACTGTTTATCTCTTTGCACTGTCTTCCGGTTGCAGCTCGCATCAATTTCAAGACGTTTTTGCTTGCCTACAGGATGGCTACAGGCTCCGCACCATCTTACTTCCACTGTCTTTTATAAGTCTATGTGTGCCTCGTGGTACCATCAGAGAGGCACAAAATCACTCTCAAGAACGTTTTCGTTCACTGTTCCTTGCTGGTGGAATAATCTTTCCAACCCTATCCGGACAGCCAAATCCCTGACAAAATTCAAGAAACAGCTGAAAACTTAACTGCAGCCAGCTGAATAATAATAATACAAATTCTATTTCACTATTCATTCACCTATGCTCCCACTATGTCTTAATCCTTAAAAGGTGAAAAAAAGGGGTGCAACTTTATTCCTGCCCCCCCCCCCCCCCCCCCCCCCGTATCTAACAAAGATACGTTACATTTTCTTATTGAGTCAAATGTAACATTTAATTGCCTTCCCCTAACAAGGTGAGCTTTCACACAATTAAAAACAGAGTTCAGATGTTCCAAAGGTCTTCACGTCGCTTAAAGATATCTAAATTGTGAAATGATCCTGTTTTCAAGGATTCTGTGTTGTTTTTCTTTAACATTCCTCAGATTTTACAGCAACAGACCACCTTTTGTCTAGTTGGTGTACTGCAAAGCCAATCTTTGAACATAAGCCCATCCAGTTTGACAGGAATGGCAAAGGTCAGAGTGCAACACTGCAAGCTGCAAAATGAGGCTTGAGATCTTGACCTCAAAGGTCCTGTCTGGTTGATCAGGTTCCATATGTTGTGTGTAGAGCACAATTTAGTTGCTTTAGCAGTCCCAAGTAAACACACGTGCCATCATGAACTGCTCTCTTCTGCAAAGTACTTTTACCTCTGTTGACCTTCGTCTGAGTTATGTATTTTCACAAATAAAAACGAGGCTGTGTGTACCTGGGTGTTGATCGTTTAGATAACCTAATGTTGGAAATACATCTTTCTGAAAAAAAAAGAGAAAAAAATTCTAGTGAAAATTATGATTTGGGTGAATACATGAGGTCAAAAACGAACATATTGTTTCAATGGGCAAAATAGTACTGTTGTCTAAGGTGACCTTCTTTATTATGCTATTTGAAATGCAGAAATTATCCCTGCCTTGGCACCTATAACTAAGATAGTCTTACTCTCTCATACTCTCTCTCTCTTTCTCGCTCCCTTATTTCAAATCCTTAGACCCTTATTTGAATGAAAAACAGTCATTTAAGATTTGGCACAAACCATTGCGCATGAGAATGTAAGACATTGACAAGCTGCCAGCTCCATCCAGACATGACAGAGAGCTCTAGAGCCTGAGGCTCCTCTCGTGGAAATTATGAATATAAAGTCATGCATTACAGATGCCGGGGTGAATTTATTCCTTCCCTTTAGCAGAAGTCGGAAATGTAGTTGGGACAAATCGATGAAATATAGTTTATCACTGTCGACCTAATCATTTGCTAATGGCTACTATCAATTGTCGGCCTGAAGCCTGTGCTCCATACTCGACTGCAATTAAAGCCAACAAATATTGGATAGGGTTTAGCATCAAATCCCTGGTTTATACATAATTATTCACTCTGTGGTGTTTTCAGCATCATATACTGTGCATTATATTGAACTTTGTTAAATATTCCCTGTTTTCCAAAGAATAATTCATACAATTTGAAGAAAGCAGGGTTATGACTAGATCTTTGCATTTATGTTTATTTATTTAGCAGACTCTTTATCCAAAGAGATTTACAAATGAGGAACACAAGATTAAGAAACAAGCTAGAGCAGAGGTGAAATGCAGTAAATAATTTTTTGTTTGTTTTTGTAGTAAGTGCCTTGGGCTGAGCCCACGGTCCATTTTAGACAACAGAGGTACAATAGTCTGGTTACTCATCCAATGAACCTTTTACCTCCTCAAAACGCTATTTAGTCCAATAGACCTGAGAATTTTCACTGTGTTTGCTTGTTCCAGACAGACTTGTCAGTCTATGCATTATTAGTGGTGGTTTTTCAATGACCAGTAGATGTCAACAAATTATTCTTTGTATGAGTTATTACATCAAAGATTATATCAAGATTCCTGGCCGACCTTGATGGGAATGCCTATCTGGGAATGCCTTGTTTGCAAAGAATACATGCAATGTTTCCTTAGCATTGGGCTAAAACTAAAAACTAGGGTTTCACTTTATTTTGATGGTCCCTTTAACACATTTCTGTTGACTATAATTGAGTCATCATTTTATATATACTTTTTTTTTTCATTCAGGAACTTAAAGAAGTTGCTAAAAGTAAATAAAAAAAAATGTTTTATATACCTTTTATATGTTGTGTATTGTCTATATATTTGTGAGTCACTGAATTATTCACTCAGTTGATTTGCTTAAAACAGTGATTCATTCAGGGAGGAACAGTAACACTACTACTTACTCAGACACGTCCATCTGTTAAATGTTCTCTGGCTTTGTTTGGAACAATTTTTCATTGGCATTTTCACTCTCAATATTGTAAAGTATGGAAGTTTGTTTCCGCCACAGAATGAAAGATCAAAAAGGTAATTGCAACTTTTTATCTCACAATTCTGTCTTTTTATCGCAGAATTTAAAGACCGTTAGGCTATTTTATCTAATTTCTTGCATAAAAAAAAAAAAAAAAAAAAAAGAAAAGTTGAGTAAAAAAGTTTAAAAATGCTGAAAATAAATATTAAACTTAGTACTGTATTAACAATAGGATCACTTGCCATCACATATTGCAGTAACAGGCAATATCCAGAAATACAATTATAATTTCTGTTAGACTTCTTTCTGACCTGTTTTCAGAATATTTCTGTGAATGCTTCTGCTCATAACAATTGTATGATTTCACTGAACTAGCAATAATATGACAGCTGGTTTTGATCTACATAAACCAGAGGAGCTGAGTGCTGCTGAAACGATCTGTACGTATATAACCTAAATACCATTGGCTCAAAAAGTGCATTATACACACGACATGCTTTGTCCTTCAGCGTTTGGAGCATGGGGGAACTGCGCGAGGAGCGATGGGGTGCGTGTCTCTCAGCATTTCCTTAATGTATTTATTTTGCCTCCTTTTGCTGCCTCAACATATACAACCGAACAGCTGCCGGCGTCGGGAACACAGGTTATTTATTCATCAGGCCCTGGAGTGCTTCACCGCCATTTTCAAGGATTATTTTTGTGTTGCTGTCACAGTTTGGCCTGTGTCTGATAAAGACGGTGATGATGCAGCGCCCGTCTGCTGGGGAGTCGATGCTTAGTGTCAGGTCGTAGGGCCAGACATTCCTATAATGTACACCGTAAAAACAGCCTTTTTGCATTTGTTTTTTCAGGGCGAGCTGGGCAACATCTATAATGCAAAAGACACTGCTTTTTGTTTTTGCAGCTGATATTTATCTGCTCTTTCGAGCCCATGGAGTATACAAGGAGCAATATGTTGTTGTTTATTTAAATGTTGAGCTCTTCATCCTGATGTAGGCCTATAAGTTTTGACGTTAAACTGAAAAAAAAAAGAAAAAACGACTTTAACTAGAGTAAACCAATGCCTTTGTTTGCTTAGACTCATACAGTATATGTATTATTCATGGACAAGCAGTTTCTATTCTAACTGACAGAAATCTTTTACTGCCTTTTCTGGAAGGTAACTAGTTTTCTGAATCTGTTGTGCTACATTTGTAATACGCTAGTTCTTATCTCCACACTGAGTGTGGTATTCTCCTCCATGTCGGACTACCACAGCGCATATCGATCCATCTGTAAGATCAGTAGTGGGCCAAAAGAACAGTATCGGCAGGAGGGTCAGGACCACAGCAGGGATATCTCAGGATATGAAGTGAATACGGCACATTGATCAGTCCTTTTCTGACCCTGGCCTTTCATAAATTGCAACCTTTTTAATATTGGCATGCTGGGCCGCTTTCAAAGATAGCTGCTCTCCTAAATGACAAGGTGAAAAGAGAGGTGTCTGAACCGTCCAGCGGGGGAGTCACGGGTGTCAATACCCTCGCGCTGTATCGACAATTAAGGCTGCTTTGCCCGTCTGAGCGTGATGAGATTTGACAGGACCTTGACTTTGATCTTGACCCTGAAGTCTTATCTTGGAAATATGTAATTTTGGCCCCCTGTGAGATTCACTTAGAGGCTTGTCCCGAGACATCCACTGGCTACCAACCGCAGAGTTCATCAAAGCCGAAGTGGTAAGCAACAGCGCTTTGCATTGCAATGAAATTGCTTTAGGACTTCAGTAACTGCAATCTCACTCAAGCCAGTCATACTTTGAATGAGAGCTTGAACCTAATGCCCTCTTCTTCTCTCTAGCGCTTCCAAACTATGAGAGGTTCCAGTTCGACTGAGTAGACGTTCTTGAGCACGCTCAGTCTGACCGTAAACAGCTCATTATTATAAGTGGCCAGATGTAGTCATATGATAGACAGATTCTTTTCCTGAAGACTTCCTGTTCTTCTCTCCTTTAGCAAGGCTTAGTGGTAAAAATGTGGTTGAAATCAGGCAACCGCTAACAAGAAAGCACATGGAGAGCACTCTTTCTCTGATTGAGGATTTAGACAAATTGTTTGGAATACTGTTTGCTCTCAATGACTCTCGATTACAAGAGCGTTTCATTTTTTTTTCTTTTGTCAATCGTTCCTTTTTAATCTCTTTCTCACCATGAATATAGCCAGGGTAGCTTGCATGGCTTTAGACTACAAACAAACAAACTTTTCTTAAGTCTGCTGTTCTGTTAAGCATAGTAGTGAAATGCATTATGTCACACTATATGGGTAGTTACAAGTTGTT